>NC_056749.1:678503550-678518550 GCF_019279795.1 Protopterus annectens | reverse complement strand
GAGGATTGTCTGGATATTGGCACAGAGGATCATCTTACTCCTGGCACAGAGGATTGTCTTGCTGCTGGCACAGAGGATTGTCTGGCTGTTGGCACAGAGGATAGTCTGGCTGCTGGCACAGAGGATAGTCTGGCTGTTGGCACAGGGGGTCATCTGGCTGCTGGCACAGAGGATTGTCTGGCTGCTGGCACAGAGGATTGTCTGGTTGTTAGCACAGAGAATAGTCTGGCTGTTGGCACAGAGGATCATCTTACTGCTGGCACAGAGGATTGTCTGGCTGCTGGCATAGAGGATTGTCTGGATATTGGCACATAGTATAGTCTGATTCCTGGCACAGAGGATTGTCTGGATATTGGCACAGAGGATCATCTTACTGCTGGCACAGAGGATTGCCTGGATAATGGCACAGATTATAGTCTGACTGTTGGCATAGAGGATTGTCTGGATACTGGCACATAGTATAGTCTGACTCCTGGCACAGAGGATTGTCTGGATATTGGCACAGAGGATCATTTTACTGCTGGCACAGAGGATTGCCTGGATACTAGCACAGATTATAGTCTGACTGCTGGCATAGAGGATTGTCTGGATATTGGCACAGGGGATTAATGAGCTTTTAATGAGTTGTTTCCTGTGGCCCAGTGGCCCAGGACATGATTCACAGATTGGCTAACTGAATTACTCTTAGCAAGTCACTTAACCAAACCGCAGTCCTGGGCTGAGTCTGAAAAAGGTCCATGGAGATCAATGCTTTGCCTTAGTAAACAAATACAATTATAATAAAGTGTCCATACAAATGTCCTTTCCTGTATCTGTTGAAACTGTTCATTTTACTTTTCCTTAACATTTTTTAATTATGATGTTTCCCAAACATATAGTATCAGTCTTTAATTTTTCCACCACACTAATTATATTGTTTAATCCTGTTGACATGTTATTTTTTTCTTTTTCTATGTTTGCCACAGCACCCTATTGAAATTTCACCTTCAGTGGCTTTCATTTCTTCACTTTAATTGTGCAATGGCAGAAATATGTTTCCTTTATAACTCCTTTTTCATTTTTTGCATGGCATCCTTTCAGTTGATTTCACCTTCCATCACATCTTCCTCAGTCCCCTTTTCTCCATCTTCCTTTTCCTCACTAGTCTGCAGATCTGAATTGAAATTGTGATCTATATCTTCTGATAAAATTACATCTCTATCATTCTTTTGCCCTTCATTCTCCCAGTACCATTCACCAGTGCCCCTCTTTACCACACCAAGTGCACTTTAATTTTCGGGTTCATGAGATAAAATTTAGTATTCAGTGCTTCACATTTATGAGGCTAAGAAAGAAGTACTTTGAGAAGCAACTGTTAACTGTTATGTCTTACAAATTATTATCTCATGGATAACGTCTAGAACTTTTGGAAATTCAAGCCAAAGGCACAAAAGAGAAAAAAAGTCAAATGTATGCTATGAAAACAGTAAAAGAACTAACAGCACAGAAGGAATGCTCAGTATGTAGAAACAGTTTTTATGAGGTAATTCCATCACAAAAATGATTGTTTAGTAAACCTGAAGCAGTGCCACTCTGGTGAAAAACAAAGCCACGTATCAAATAGTGCGGGAAATCAAAAACAGAACAGATGCAATGAATCCACAGAAAAGAAAATGTATTATAAAACAAAAATAAGGTACACCACTTACAACACATAAGTAATTTGTTGGAGAAAAGATGTGCAAAAAAAGATATTTTGTGTAAATGATGCAGTATATACAGTCTGAAGTGACACTGAGAGAAAGCATCCCAAAATCACGAGTTAACTAGAGAGCATTCTGCTTAATATTTTGAATAAGGGCATTTGCTATGATAAAAGGCTGGCAGTGTAGGTTATTAAATCCATACAGCAACAAGTAACATCATGTTGGGCACCTCATGCCCTTCTGTTCCTACTCTAGATTTCTTAGCACTAAGTTGTCCACCTTGAAATATGGGCATCTCGATATTGGGACATCTGAATCCCAAACTTCTAATGGGGGAATCCCTCTTGCTAGCTTTCTCAGGACTAGAAAGACCTGATATATTGTGTGCCAATATTTAAGATGTTTGGGAAGAGATGATAAGTAGTAGTCCTGGAAAGTATGAGCTTAGACTTTTCCTTTCTGCTTAGCCCAACTAGGCAGGCTTCATGATGACAGGAGAATAACTGGCTTAACTCATTCTCTCCAGTAGAGCTCTTTTGAGTGTGTACCCTTAACTCCCAGTGGGTGTGGCTTCGGCCTTTAAAACATGAAGTTATCACCTTACAGTTCTCATACTCATTGACAGAGATCATATATAAATACCATTGTATTTGCCATCGTGTATGCTTCAAGATAAAATATTCTGATACCTTGTATGCAACATGGTTTTGGAATTATTAATGCAAATATGAACAGGCAATATTTGACGTCTAGAGGAGTAGTAGGAGGTAACTGCAGAAATGCCTGGAGACGTCACTCAACTGTAATGAGTTAATATAATGGCTCTAGTGCACTTACCCCATAACTGTATGCCTAATCTGCTAAGGGCTGTGGGAGTGGCCACCAATATGATGATCCCCCCTTACATTGTTTCCACTGCTAGATAAAAGGGTTTAATTCTAAAGAAGTGTGTGTGTGTGTGTGTGTGTGTGTGTGTGTGTGTGTGTGTGTGTGTGTGTGTGTGTGTGTGTGTGTGTGTGTGTGTGTGTGTGTGTGTGTGTGTGTGTGTGTGTGTGTGTGTGTGTGTGTGTGTGTGTGTGTGTGTGTGTGTGTGTGTGTGTGTGTGTGTGTGTCTAAATACATAAAAAAAAACAGTGGGCTGCAAATATTTTGACAACACCTGTCCTTCCTAGTCTTGAGGGGGGCTGAGCTTCATTAGAGGTTTTGCAGCTGTTGCATCCATGTGATCCCTTGGCATCTCTTCCATTTCCAAAGATACTTAAGAAGAGTCTGTGGAAATGTCTAAAGGGAAAGATTTGTAGGTATCTTTTTTTCTAGCTGGGCTAATATAGGGTCTTCCTGATGTAGCTGTGAGGTCCACTAAGGTAATGCTATGAAGATAAGCATCTGTGGTTGTTACCTGGACAGCATTAGACCTCTACAGTATCACAAAATATTTTGATCATTCCACATTCTGTGGGGCTACCACAGACTTGACTATTGCTAGTGATATCTAGCTAACAGATTTTTCTGATGATAGATTCACTTGGAGAAATTTATCATGACTGCTGTCAACACATGCTTTATTCCTTTTCATTTGATTAATGGTACAACAGAAAATCTTTGTCTACTAGCCAGTCTGCTCTTATACCACAGTGATTGGCCATTAGCAAAGAGCTTTCTTTAATGGAGTGTCTCAGGGTCATAGTCTTAGAACAATCTTATTTATCTCCTACATACTGGGAATGGTTGCTATCTCTTGTACCTTGAAAAACACTTTTTGAATCTACATAATCTAAGTCCCATTGTTGAACTATTACATTCATCCCAAAAAACCTTGGCTGCTTAACATCCTAATCTCCAACATATAAACTCATACCCACTGCTTCCCCATCTGCCCTATCTATTCCATATTATATATCTAATACCCACTGCTCCCCATCTGCCCTGTCCATTCCATATTATATTGTATATCTAATACCCACTGCATCCTCATCTGCCCTATCCATTCCATATTATATATCTAATACCCACTGCTTCCTCATCTGCCCTAGCCATTCCATATATCTAATACCCACTGCATCTAATCTGCCCTATCCATTCTATATTATATATCTAATACCCACTGCTCCTGCTATTAGCTCTTCTACTGCACCCTTTAGTATTCTACAAATTATAATCTCTTTTCTGCTAAAATTTCCCTCCATACTTGTATTTACTATGGCTCTTCTTTTGGCTGGCCCACATTTACCTCCCCTATAACATCTGCATTATGCATTGCGTACCCCTGATGCTATTTCCTTTTAAATCTTCTTGCAGATATGTATATTTTTTACAGCTATGTAGTGTCATGTCACTATACCATGTAATTTAGTTATATCTTTAACCTTACTTTACTGTTGTAACTATTTATGTATGTAACATGTGCTGAGCCTACAAACAGTCACATTTGATCAGTGCTCTACCCTGGTATACAAAATTAATCAATTCATTAAATAAATAAATGGAATACCAAATAGCTTGGTGGCCCATCATCAGCACATGGACACTTCTAATAATAATGGTCTGTGAAGGACTAATACTGAGGGATTTTGTCAACTTATCTTCTAAAAACTCAACAATAGTGCTTAATTCACTTCTGTCCTTCAGATAAATAAGCAGAATGTTTCAGTGGTGTCTGTTCTTCAGGTACACTCATCTCAGATGCTGTTGTTGTGTCTTTTGGCTTGTCCCGGTTAGGGGTCTCCAGAGCGGAACTCCGGTCTGCTAATGATTGGTAGTAGGTTTTTACGTGCCGAGTTGCCAGCCCTGATGCACAACCTTCAACGAAGGTACACCCATTCACACATGTCTCCACACAGAAGATGCTCTAGCTATTAATCGAACAGGACATCTTACTGTGAGGCGACAATGCTACCGCAGCACCACCACCGCAGTCCTACACTCTCATCTCAGATACAGCTCTCTAATTCCCTCAAGTGGACTGCTGTAATGACCATGTACTCCAGGAAATGGGTGACCTGGAGTTTTAAAACATTTCTAAAAATGTTGCATTGGCTGAGCAAACCTCCACATCTAGTTTATGAGCAGTGTTCTTTTTTGTTTACCCCCGTAGCATCATCCAAACCTTTGCTATCAATGACATCAGTGTATTTCATTTTGAATCAATGTCCTGAGTTGATGTCCTGGCATTAATTCACTCACATTGTTTGCTTTAGCCATCTTTGGCTCTGTACTCAAAGATCACAATGTCCTTGACCAACACGTTTTTAATGTGTATTACTAATCACTATTAGTAAGAAATACCATGACTTCAAAGTAAGAATTTTAAAGTAAGAGAGAATGAGGATCCAGTGGCTTTAGCATCTGCAAAGCAATGTGTTTTTAATTTTTTATTAATTTTTTTGTAGAGTGTTTAGTCGAATCTAAAACAGAAGTTGCTATTAAAAATGGTATAATTATCAGGACATATAAAGTTTTGCATGATAACTATAAAAATCAGTCAGAGGATATTTGAAAAGATTGGGAAGGGAGACCAGAAAAGCAATTTACAAAACAACAATTGCATGACGTATGCATGGCTTCCAAGTATGCAACAAAGTTTATAAGATTTAGGATTTTTGTTTTGGAAGTATTAGAATAGCTATTTTTATATCCCAAGCACACTTCAAATAATTTTTCCTTAGGCAGATAGCAAATATTGGAGGTATGATGAGGAAGAAAGATGCAACTAGGAGCATGTATTTTGGGAGTGCAATGAGTTGTCAGATTAAAAAGCAATCTCTACTGGGTACTCTGTCAGAAATATTGGGGCAGCAAATATCTGTAACTAAGGAAATTATTCTTTTGATCTGGAATACAAGATCTGAACTGCCTAGACCTAATAAGGCCTTATTGGGTTTAATTTTGTTGGCTGCCAAATAAAAAGTAATTTCTAGAAAATGGAAATCAAAATCTAAACCAACTGAATTTGAAGTGTTGAATACTACAAAAAAGATTAAGAAAAAAACAGGAAGAGGATCTTTAGAAAAGGGAAGGTACAACTTAAATAGAAATAAAAGGAACTTATGGGAGCAATACCTGCAGAATAATGTTCAGGATTAGGAGTGAGGTTCAAAGAAAGGCAGAAATTGAGTGATTTATGCAATGATGGACTGGAAAACATTAAGAAAGAAAGAGAGAAAGAAAGAAATAATGTAATGTGTAATGTGTGTTAATGAAAAAATGTTGATGTGGTTTATTTTCTTTTCTATTAATATATATGTGCCTATGTCTTAATAGATATTTAATAAAGGTACAAACACTTCCAAAAATGAAAAACTGGCAAAACAACAAAAAGGAAGCAGCGAGGACACAAAAACACACTGTTTATTCCTTGGAATAAACAGTGTGTTTTAGTGTCCTCGCTGCTTCCTTTTTGATATTTAATAAAGGTATTTAAAAAATGACGCCCATAAAAAAATGTTAAGGAAATTACTTTCCATCGCCTCTCATGGACATAAACAGCTACTCAAAAAAGATAACGTAATTGCTACTTTGAGTTTTATAGCAATTAAAAAGTATGAGTAATCTGTAAGGAAACAAGGTGAGTTCTAAAAGGACAACATACATAGACATGCCTGTTATTGTTAAGGCTACATGGATAAAAAGAAGCATCAGACTTTCACCATTAATGGTCTGAATGACATTCTGATACCAGAAGTAGACAGCATGTACCAGGATAACAAAAAGGATTAAAAGACCGAAAGACATTTGAAACAGCACATATATGAACACATTTACAACACATGTAAAATCAACCCCAATAATGCTTTGGCTAGGCATACCACAGAGAACAGTCAACACCATTTTTTATTTACTGTTCTAGAAAAAGTGTCTCTTGATAGTAGGAGGGGTGTCCATGGTCTTTAACCCTGGAAGAAAAGGAATTACTTTGGCAATTGCGACTTAATTCTTTTTGTTATCCTGGTCTTAATGACAACTGTAATTCAAATGTTTACTGAATTTGAAATCCTTAGACAGATGATTTGTATAATATGTACATTCATCCTTACTTTTTAATAAGTCACGAAATATCACCTTATTTATTACTTAATCCATTAACAAACCAGTTTTTTATGTCTTTCACTTTTACATAATAATGCATTTTTATGTATTTAAATTTATTGACTTTGGTATACAATTAAGAAACAGGAAGTGATGTTTTTAGGTATTTACTATTTAAATGATGTATTTTCCTTATTAATTAATCTGAAGTAATTTGGCAAAATTGACAGAAGAAAGTGCTAATAAATCATTTTTGTTCAAAATAGAGTGGACAGCCAACCTTTGCATTGTTTCAGTTTTGGTTTTAGTTTTAATTCATTTTCGTTACATTATAGGACAGTTAAGCTTATTAGCAATTTTAGTTTCCTATTAGATGTGCAACACCCAATCCTCCATGTTCTGACAATTAAAACATCTGTATGTATCTATGTATGTATGTATGTGTGTATGTATATATATATATATATATATATATATATATATATATATATATATATATATATATAAAATATGTGTATATTTATATATATGTGTGTGTGTGTGTGTGTGTGTGTGTGTGTGTGTGTGTGTATACACACACACACGCACACACACACACGCATTCACGCACACACACACACACACACACACACACACACACACACACACACACACACACACACACACACACAAACCCACATGACTCAATGACAGATACTTGAAATATCAAATCTTCAAGAGCCTGTCATACACATAAGCAGTTTGATCACAAAGATTCTAATGCACACTACTTTGAATCATAATGATAAAAAAAAACAGTCTATTTTTTGTCAGGGGGGGGGCAAACCTCCCTCCAGCACCCCCTATTGCTTCAGACAAAAAAATAGAATTTTTTGAAGCAGTGTTGTCACTCTACACTTTCACTACAATGTGACCGCACCCCTGTACCCCCCACTTTATACACTGATTTATTTCAGTGTAGGGAGAATATTCCTAAGTACTACAGCCTCAAATTTAGTATAGATCTGCTGTTCCAGATATAACAATTACCATCCTTAGAATTTCAGCAGACACCGTGTTATTTCATTTAACAGGAGCTATCGTTTACTATGTCTCCTAGTTTACTGTATACATGTCTAGTTGAACTAAAAAATATATACTATTAATTTTACTATTTTGGTAATAATGTCCAAAAACAAATGCAAACCAAGAATATGTCCAGTAGATATTTGATACGAGTGCCTTGAGAATATGGAACAGAGTCAGCCTGTACTTTATTTTGCAGAAACAGTATAGGACAAATGTGTGACAAAGCACTAGATGAAAGCTGAGTTCAATGCTATACTGTCAGAAAGAAGCCTGTGTCATAGGAAAAGCAAATGTTACTGTCACTCACTAAATGCAAGAAACTGCAAAGGGAAACAGGTGATAAATGGCAGTAGTTATAAACCAAAGTGTCAGAGCAGCTGATTTTTCCATTGCTGGGGCAATTCCACTGTTGACTGGAAGGCAATTTATGAAGACATTCAAGTATTTTAAAAGATTTATGGAGAAGATTAAGACAACATGTCAATAAAGAACAGAGTAAAGGGAAAAATATGATTAACCCTGTCAAGTGTCCCTCTTATGAAGATGTTACTTGTAATGTTTTCATACTTCCACCACGAGCAAAAGTGGCAATCGTTTATATAATAGATGGCCGATCACAGAGGGATGCAGCAGCTGAATAAACCCTTGTAAGAGAAGTGTTATGGCAATTGTCTCTGTTGCTGGACTACTCCATTTTGATAGTGTGTTTTATTTGCATCTTGCTACTTACAGCAAAGAATCCTACTAATGTTTTTATGTTAGAATTTTATATATATCAAATTAGTTTTACTATTTTAAGTTTACAAGTACAATATTTCTATATTTGTAAATGCATGCCTTTTCCAAATAAGTATCTATCTATCTATCTATCTATCTATCTATCTATCTATCTATATATCTGTCTATCTATCTATTGAGTCTATATTAGAATACCGAACTTTCAAAATTTTGAGTGTTCTAATATCAAACCCTATTAATCGTAAATTTAAAACATCGAACATACAGAACAGCGCATTTTTTCCTAGGGAAAAAATTTGCTGTTCCAAAACACATACACACAACACAAGCACTCCAAACAAATAGCAATCCAGACACATACACCTAAACTCTTACATCTAACACTACACTAAGCTGTACATACACCACTAAGTATCCACTTACCTTAACCCAAACCCTAAGCCTAAGGTCTATCACTATCGCGCAGTCACCTCACCCGTGCCCTAACCCTAACTCACCTACCCCGCCCTAACCCTCACATCCACACAGTCGCATACTTACTTGAACCCGACCTGTAACTTTCCACCACAGCACTGAAAATACCGAAGCAACAGAAACGGACAGCCGAATTCTTTCCCTAGGAAAGAATTTGGTTTTCTGTTTCTTCGATATTTTTAGCGTTCGCTGAAAACGGGTCAATATTAGAACACTCAAAACTTTGAAAGTTCAGTGTTCTAATATAGACTCTATCTATCTATACGTACACCTCTACATAAACACACAATACGCATGCAGTCAGGCATGCAACATTTAAGGCAAGGTAGGCATATTAAATTTTAAGGAAGCAGCATTTTGTACAACATAATAGCAGCACATGTCTCAGAGACAAGCACGTAAAAGAAATTAAAAGGGAACAAGTGATAGTGCAGAGAGATAAAGCCTTCATTACAAGATGGGGGAGGATGCCAATGAGTGACCAATGTCTACTTGCCTTTCCAAGGGTAAAGGGGACAGCTGAATTTGTGTTGAGTGCCACCTACAGGATTGTGGATATATGGCTACAGCTATATGGATCTGTGTGACTCCATGCTGCATTTAGTAATGCATTATATGGCAAGGGTGTTGGCATGTGTGAGCAGTCATTGTCAAAGTTATAAGCTGCAATGGTGTGGGAGTAAGGTGTTGGATACTCTGTACTCTGACAAATGTCTCTTTCCAACCACCTGCAATTTGCTTCCTGGGGAAATGAATTTACTAACAGGCTTGCCACCCTAAGCAAGGAACAAATGGACCATAAGTACTGATGAACCAGAAGAAAGTGTAAATATTAGGAATACTGAAACATCTGTGCATATCAGAGAGGAAATGAATGCTGAAACTATGTTATTATAGACACACAACAGTATATACATAGCAATGAACCTACAATAGTAGCAAGTACCAGTGTGTTTAGAACAGACTCTACAAATAGTATTTACCAGGTTGGCATGTAATGCTAAATGTCATGGACATGGATTGTGGTAACGAGAAACAGCTTACCAAACCAAGTCTGTTTTTATGCATTTCACACTGAAGCATATGAAACACAATGCATACTATATCTTTGCTTGCTACAGATGTTCTTGATTGCTGTGATGAGCCTCTGGCATAGAAATAAAATGCAGCACATCCAGAAACATATCATTAATAAGGTGTGCAACAGAAGCATAGTTTATTAATTTCCTCTGTATTCATAAATGAAAGCAGTTCATAAAGATTTGCTATTCATTAGGCATGCCAGGGGAGCAGAGGTCATGACCATAACATGGTAATGAAGGTTCTGGTGCTGTGGTGGTAGGAGTTGAATAGTGTCACTGGGTTAGCAGATTAAAGCCTAATTTTGGTAGCAGAGTTGCTTGCACCACTTAGAGCTTTATTGCTGATAGGATTTTTTCAGTCTATATCATTTAATCAAAAGCTTAATTTAGCAAATCATTATTTGTTGAACTGACTTAAGTGAAAGCTCAGTTAAGCAAAGGATCGGTTAAGCAAAATGTTTTCTAGGAAAAAAAAAACAGTTGCCCACCCTCTGTCTGTAACAAACAAAACAAAATTTAAAACTCTGCAAAGTGGGGGGCTTTGCCCCCCACCCACACACCCCCAAACCCCAATATGGGGGGCCCTGTCCCCCATTCCCCCTAACTAAATATACCAATTCTGAGATGGCACTACAGTGAAAAATAGGGCAAATTCCCAATGACGGCCAACCACGTCCTTTCCCTGGGAAAACATTTGCTTAAACAATCGTTTCCTTAATTGAGCTTTCACTTAAGTCAGTTAAGCAAATAGCAATTTGATCAATTAAGCATTCAATTAAATGATATAGACCCAGATTTTTCCTATTAACAATATAGTTATTATTCTATTTTTTTTTTTTATTTACTGTTGATAGGCTGTCAGCTATGTATGTTAAGCAGTACGTAATTCAGGAAACAGCATGACTGCACAAACAGTACACTATCTGTGTACAGCTACAGTCTTAGAAATTACCTGTTGGAACCAGTTGATATGCAATTGGCATACTGTCTGTGAAATGTGTGTGATCCTGGATAGCTTATTGTGTGTTCACAGTGATGTACAATGACACACCAGATCTTGTTCTTTTGTGTGCAATTCTTAATCACAAAAAAAGCTTCAGTATGCAGTTATACAGTGTTCCAGCCCTACTTCATAACACACATTTCTTTATGTATAACCCCACAAAGTGAGTCTGTTAATGAAGTAAGCAAAAAATCAGAAGCAGGAGGCATGGAACATTTGTAAAAGGTTGAGAACAAGGAAACATTTTACAAGACAAAAATAAAAATACTAAAAAAAAAAGTCCTGACTTAGACATTGGATAATATGAGGGTAACATCCCTAAATTTAAAAAGTATTGAGACATCTTTAAGGAGACAAGAAATATTGAAATGGTATATGACTTTACTTTTGGATCCAATTTGCCCTTCAGTATATCTCTTATATTCTTGTATCTTTTAGCCATATCCTATATTATTATTACTGTTTTACTTATGCATACCAAGAGTTAAGTTATCAAGCTATCCTGATTTCTTATACCCTTCATTGCACTAAATATTATTGAATCTCAGTCACCTTTTTCCTCCTTTGTAGCCAGCCTGACAGCACTAGGCATTTTGAGGCATAGTGGTTACTGCCTCACACTTATCACAAACTACTGCTACCTCAGAATTATTCAATTATGTGAAAGGTATAATTATTTACTGAACTTGGAGGATACCCTGTCACCTCAGAGCACATGAGATAAGCACAACACAGGTATACACATTCACACACACACACACACTTGCAGCACAAAGTGCCTCTGCTAAACCAACTTATTCTGAGATTGTTAAGAAAAGGCTACTTAAACCTCTGACAGTAAAGACTAAAGACCCTCAGACATTAAGTCACAAAGCAACACATCCATCTTCACCTTGAATACACTCACAGCCAGTACAAATATCTTTAACAGTCAAAAAGTTGAGACTCCAAGCCCTTAAGACCCACTGACACTACATCTACATACAGTAATGTTTTAGTAATCAGTTACTGTGTTGTGAGAATATGGACACCACCCACAACAGGCTGGACAAGAATAAGGTGAAAGTTTAATGCATTTCAGAAGCAGGATACAAGACATAACAAGGCCTCTTAAAACTTCTCATCCTAATAAATATGAATATGGCTCAATAATGACCTGTGAAGGGATGAGTGACCTTCGGTGTTCTATCCAGATGGGCACTGCTTGCTATGCATGTGCGTGAGAGAGGAAAAGCACTGTTTTTTTAAACAACTTTTTATTAATATTAAAACAAAGATTGTACAAAATTATTTAAAGATAAATAGAACAAAAACATAACTATTTACAGATGACCACAACAAAATTAAACATAGAAAACTAAATCATTACAATTTATCTAGTGAGTAATATATGAATTTCTCATTTTGGCAGTTGGCAATTCTTTTTTACAGACAATGTTTGCTAAATTAATAAATTCAATGAAAGAAAGAGTAGTTTTACATTTACAATTTTTGTGACTATTTTTCTTGCTATAGCTAAAATGCACCAAAGGAGAGGCAGCTGCACCCTATGAATGGAATCTGGAACTAGAGCATTAAATAAGATCAAGGAGTTAGAAATTATAGAATTGACAGTTCACAAAGCTTGGGCAAAATTTCTAAATTCAACCAAAAAGAATTTACTAATTTACAATCCATTATCATATGAAATCAATCTGTGTTAGAGACTTCATTACACCTCCAACAATTAATTTTCCCATAGTTATAAATCAAAGCCATTTTATGTGGAGTTAATAAAAAGCTCTGTGAAGAAATTCCAATAAAGAAAAGAAACCAATTTTCCTGTAGATTTAAGAATTAAGCATTTATCTTCATCAGAAAAGGTGTTCTCATTAATCTTTGTTGAGTAATTCCATAATAATGAGTCTTTGGAACCAAACTCTTCTCTTATTATTTCATACATTATTGATATCTATGATTTATTCTTATTTGTATTACTACTGATTCTGAAAAAAACTCAAGCATCTTTGGAATATATTTTGTTTTTAAATGTTTTGATTTTATCACTAACATATTTTTACAAGATTGTATAGTCAATCAATTGTTATTTCCTAAACAATGTCTTGCAAGAAAATAATCTCTATTCTGATTAAGAATGGATGTCAAAATATTAAAGTTGCATCTCTGTGGTCTAAAATTTTGTTTATATGAAAAGTTCCCAAACAATCCACAGTATTTGATATAGGGAACAATAAAAATAACAAATGTTTAACTTTATAATTAGAATTCATGAATCTTTTAAAATGTATAAAAATGTACTCAGTGAAGAGAGAGGAATACTATTTTTTCTTTTTATTTAAACATAAATATTTCAAAATGCAGCAAAATGTATAATTTCAAATTTAGAGAATGATTCGATAACATAGCTGTTATTATTTATTAATCTTTCATGAATGGATTTCCAAGTGGATTGGTAAGAGGAACGTAACCACAGAGATACTAAATTGAGAATTATATATTTGGCATACAATTCAACATTTGGAAAACTTTATCTACCTTCTTGCCAACTTTTAACATGCCAGTCAAAGGATAGTTTTGGTTTATTAGGAAACAAGAGAAAATTAAGAAGATAATACTTTAATTTCTTAATGATATTTTTAGGAAGGAGAATAATTAGTGATTGTAGATAGAGATAATTGATTTGTGAATTGTCCCAAATAAAATTCTTACAGTTTTTTAAATAATTAACTTTTTTATTAATAACTAAAGTTTCTGTTTTATCAGGGTTAAACATCAAATCTGATGCTTTTTCAAAGTAATTAATAGACTTAGTTAAATCTTCTTTTGAAGCTTCAACATCACCACTTGTTACTAAAATGTCATCTGCAAATAATTGAATTTTACAGGAATAGCTTTCATCTATCGAGAATCCCTGAATTTTGCTATTAGATCTAATAAAGTTTGCAAAAGGTT
The DNA here is from genome assembly GCF_019279795.1 of Protopterus annectens. Lineage (NCBI taxonomy): Eukaryota > Metazoa > Chordata > Ceratodontiformes > Protopteridae > Protopterus > Protopterus annectens. The sequence goes on along the minus strand of NC_056749.1, from coordinate 678,504,523 downwards.
CAAGTGCTAGAGCAAATAATAGAGATGACAAGACACAACCATGTTTTGTACCTTTTAATATTTGAAAGAGCTAGAAAGAAAAGAGCCAATTTTAATTACAGAAAATTAGTTACTATATAGTTTAGTTATAAGATTTATAAAATCTAGGGAAAATTCAGATTGTTTAAGCACTTTAAACAAATAACTGCAACTAACAGAATCAAAAGCCTTATTCATAGCTAGACTTATTGTAGTTAGTTTTTTTTTTTTTTTTGCTTTTATTAGCCAGATCTATTAAAGTATTAACACTAATTCTGCTATCCTGAACCTTTTTCTATGTAGTAGAAAAACAGTCATCATTTATTAATCCTGGCATAATAAGGTTCAATCTTTTTGCAAGAATAGACATATAAGTTAGAATCTTTATTTGGTTTCAAGAAAGGAGATATCGGGGAATAACTCCAGGAAGGGGGAATGGTTGACATATGGTTAACCTGTTCAAAAAGTTTTAATAGGATATTTAAAATATTTGCTGGGAATAATTTGAACAATTCTGTGATTATTCCATCAAGACCAGGAGCTTTATTTGGTTTAAGATTACTAATTTGGTCTTTTAACTCCTTAAAAGTGAACGAGTTATCAATTTTCAGTCTTTGTTCTCTGGTTATTTTTAAACCTTATATTGTCTTTCAAAAAGTCAGTGGTTAGCTTGTTGATTTCTAAATCAGTCTCTTTGTTAGTAATTTATTCATAACATTTCCTAAAGCATTATAGTATGTCTTTTAAATCAGTCACTTTTTTATTTTATCATCTTGTTGGAAATTTTTTTCTTTAATATGATTAGTATGTTTTTTCTTAGATCTAATAGCCAACTTGTGTAAGCTTTTTGGGATTATTGATTGTAATTTTAATTTTTACAGATTTATTGATATTATATACTGAAGTACACCAAGATATTTCTGATTTAATTTTTTGAATTCAGCATTTGCCAATT
>NC_056749.1:678383550-678498550 GCF_019279795.1 Protopterus annectens | reverse complement strand
CCCACAAGTTCTTCTTCTTTTTTCGGCTTTTCACTGTTAGGGCTCACCACAGTGGATCACCTGTCCATTCATGATTGGCAGTAGAGTTTTACACTGTCGAGTTGCCAGCCCAGCACCAAACCTTCCACAGAAGGCATACATATGCACACACTCACACCTAGGGCCAATTTAGAGTGTCCAATCCACCTACAGCATGTCTTTGGGATGTGGGAGGAAACCAGAGCACCTGGAGGAAACCCATGTGACCACAAGGTAGACATACAGACTCCGAACAAAAGGCACCCCAGCCAAGGATTGAACCAGAGAACATCTTGCTGTGAGGTAGCAACGCTAACCGCTGCACCACCGCGGCCACCCAATAAACACCCCACAAATTAAACCTATTAAAAGAAAGTGAAATAAATTATATAAATGATTTTCCTGCAGCCAAAACCACTCAACACAACACTCACTGCACACAGATAAAGCGTATCACATATAACTACATTCAACAAATAAAATAACCAAAAAAAATAGATAACTTGAAATTATGTATGGAAAGTAAATATTTTATTTAGTTATTTAACATTTGTTAACAAGGAAAGTCGAACTTGGAAACAGCCAATTATCAGTGGAGGCCCAGAGGGAAACATTCCAACACATGTCTTTGTAATGTGGGAGGAAACCCACACAAACACAGGGAGGACATGTAGACTCTACACTGAAGGCACCAAACCAATAATTGAACAGGAGAACCTCTTGCTGTATGGTGATAATGCAAACCGCTGCACCACTGTGCCGTAATATGAATTATGAATTAAGTGGATTAGTACAACATGTTAATATACACCATCCACATACATACTACTCCCTGTGTTAGAAAATAATGTTTGAGTGGATTTAAATAAAATAATAAAAAGACCTAGAAGTAATATTAATATATATATATATATATATATATATATATATATATATATATATATACGCACACACACACACACACACACACACACACACACACACACACATACTATCTCAGATACTGTCAATACACATCCACCACATATACACTACTCTCTATGTTTAAAAATAATGTTAGAGGGAATTAAAATAAAAAAAAATAAAGAGACTTATAAGTGATACTAATAAAATATATACACTATTTCAGATAATACAGAAAAAATATTTTGATAAAGTTTATTTTTTTATTTGTTTTACCTTGCATTTGATGATGAAATATAACAGGTGACAAAATTGAATTCCTGTGAGAAAGCTATTTAGGTAAAATAGAAAACGAGAACAGCATTACTTTTCTTTATTTTTTTACTATTTTTGTCCTTTGAAGACCAGCCATTTCTTGTTGCTTGTCTCTTTAAGGTGACGAGTCCAATCCATATTTTTTGGTTGGACAAAAAGTTTCTTTTTTTGAGAAAAGTCCACTGCATCTTCTAGAGAATTAAAAGTTTTCTGACCTTCTGGTAGAAACATCCTAATTCTGACTGGAACAATGAGTTAAGCTTTAATGTTTAGCTTCTTTACATCTTTTATGAATGGAATACATGCTTTCATTTTGGTCATAACAGATTTATTTATTATTTATTTATTTTATTTTATTTATTTTACATTTGTTAACCGTGGGTGCCTGACTCAGCCGAAAAGGCCCTTTTTCAGCAGAGGCCTGGGGAGAAAAGCTCCACATAAAAAAATTACAGAAACATTTGGATATTTAGGCATGATCAGTATACACACAAATTACAATAGACATGTTTTTACAGTGGTATGCAGCACATCAACAGTAACAGTGGAGAGAACAAACAAGAAAATATTAATTTAAAAATAAAGGTAATTAATAGATTTGTGGTGTACAGCTGAAATTTGGAACATAGGTAGAATACATACATAGTACACAGGTACAGTACATACATTGTACATTAGCCAGTGTTTATGGGTAAGAGTGAAAACTATTATCAAGTACTCTAGGTTTATGTGTACCTTATCCGCTTTCAATAGCCTGGGGAGCAGTCATGGTACTGCCAACTTTGCCTGAGATGTTGCCTAATGAGGTTTTTAAAGGAGTCTTTGGATGATGTGTTTTGTATGCTGGTAGGGAGAGAGTTCCATTTTTAGTCACTGAACTACTATATAGTGCATCTCCAAGCCACAGGTTGCTTGATGATCTAAGAGGCCTTTTAGCTGAGTAATGTTGTACTAGGTTTTTGAGGTCAGGACACTTATTGGGGACATAATAGATATAATCTCAGAGGCAAAGCTGATTGTAGGTTAGGAGTTTGGGCAGTTCAAGCCAGTGGAGCTGTTTCAAAGCAATACAGTGATGAGTTCTATATGAGCAGTTTGCAGCAAAACAGGCAATTCTGTTATAGCAGGCTTCCATTTTGCTTAGTTCAGTTTTGTTGAGATTAGTCAGAATGGGAGATGCATAGAGTAGGGTGGAGAGAAGTTGGGAGCAAGCAATGGCTGATCTTGTGCTGTTGGTAAGAAATGATTTGATACGGTAGAGTGATCCCAGTTTGGCATGTACTTTTTTAATAGTTAAGTTGAAGGAGTTGAACTGTGTTTTGTTGGGAACTTTAGTGTTAGGGGTGGTTGATTTGGGGGTAGCCTTTTGAGTGGGTTTTAGTAGCTGGTTTACATTTTTCCAATTTTTTGGGGGGGTTGTGTTGGAATTTAGTTTGAAATGTTGTGTAGTAGGATTTTTTGTCCAGCTTAATGCATTTTTTGCATGGTTGCACAGTTCTTGGTACTTAGGCTTTATGTTTCTTTTTTTTATATATATATAGTAAAGCCAGGCAGTGTCTCTGGACTTGAGGATTTGTTTAGTTTCTTTACTGAGCCAGGGATCTGTAGAGGTTCTAACCTTAATTTTGTGCAATGGAGTGACAGTGTCTAGGTGTAGTAGAAATATTTGGTTGAAATATGTTGCAGCCTGCTCAAGTGGGAGAGTTTTTAAGGGGGTCCAGTCACAGTTACAGAGTAAAGTATTGAGGACCTCGGGAGAGAAATCTTTTGTGTTTCTAGTGGATTTATAGTTAGTGGTTTTGCATATGCTTGTTCTACTATGTATAAAGTATATTATTTTGTGGTCTTTTCAAACCTGATAGTGTTATTTATTTTTATCAGAGAATTAGCCCAACTGGTCTTCAGTACCAGGTCCTTGTATTAGATGGAGAGAAATTTTACAATAATAGATCAGGGAGCAGAGGATTTTTCTTCTTACTGTACATGTTGATATACACACATATTACCCTGTAACAATGCCACATTTGGTACTGATGACAATACCTTTCCCCTCACATTTCCATAGGTACATCAGGTATGGCAAAGAGTACCTGGTATTTGTGATACTGTTGTCTTATGGATCACATATGATCTCTGCCTAACATACAAAGCTATGTCAAACCCAGAGCTTTTGGACATGGTACACTTAAAAAAATCCTAATCTCTCCAAACCACATGCTCCAGGGACCTAAACCTTGTCACCACAATACACAAAACATGCTGGAGGGATAGATTCCTGTCCCAGAGACTTCCCATAGTATGGAACAAACTACCCATTCTTGTGAAGCAAAGCTCCTCATTGGCCCTCTTTACGAAAAATCTTGACAACTGATGGGAAATAGAAAATTCAGCTCAGGGATCACTTCTGTGGCACTGCTTGACAGGGGCACAGGAAAATAATTTTCTTGGGTGGCGAAAGACAGGGAACCTTTTTGGCTAGGCTTATATAGGCCCCAGGGCAGATAGCCTAGTACCTGGACCTATAAGAATGTTAAGAGCTGCCATTTTGCCCTAGGCACAACTGTTACACTTAGCCAGAGTACAATACTTATATGTTCCATTTTGGAGGGGTTAACCAAAGTGCATTGAATGAGTAATCACAGTTACGTATTTGCAGTAGCAGTAACACATTTGCACTTATTGTTGAGATGGTCTATGCAGTTTGCTATACGGGAGCCAATAACTCACAGATGCCTGTTCACACACAATACGGAGAAGGTACATACCTGAGGCAGTGATACTATAACTGTCATAGTATGCTCAAGATGGGTGCACTGTGTTTTAGTTATAGGTGCACTGTGTTTTAGGTGTAGGTCTATCAGATACACTGACATATTTCTTTTCTCACATGTGTATAGTACTGGCAACATTAACCAGACATAGCTGCAGTGCATGTTATAGAGTGCCTGTCTTGTCTGTGTATGTTGTAGTCTGTTTATGTGTTGTGCATGGGATCAGAAATAAGATGTGGTATCATACCTCCCAACCGTACCAAATGACTTTGTTTTTACTGGGTTTTAGGGGCCAAATAATGGGGTGCCATGATTCCTGAGTGGCACCCCTTCATTTCCGACTTTTTCGCTGCATTTTTATTTATTTATGTTTTCATGGTTGTAGCCGATATCATTACGTGCGAGATGATGTCAGCTCCATTGGGGCTACCAACCTGTTGGAAATGAGCTCAAGGGCTCATGATCATGTATTTCTGGCTGGCTTTTTGAATGGATGTGTGCGTAGGAAGTGTCTGAATGCAAGCGAGCACATTTATTTTAATGACCATTTTCTTTTGGGAAGTGGATTTGTTTGTCTGCTGGCACGGAAATAATTATGGCTGGAGCACAGCGAATGGAAAGGATTGAAGTAAGGTGTGTGTGTGTGTGTGTGTGTGTGTGTGTGTGTGTGTGTGTGTGTGTGTGTGTGCGTGTGTGCGTGTGTGCGTGTGTGTGTGTGAACAACATAATATGGAATTATATCCTATTTTACAACATATATGCATGCTGGATTGTTTTTACTGAGCCAGTTGATGAATGATAAATATAATATGCTGGTCATATTGGCATGTGTTTGCCACAAGATCACTGCTGATCCTTTAAAGCATGTTGCTGTACAAAACACTCATTCTGTTATTTAGGACTGCAGTCCACAAAAAAAAAAAAAAAAAAAAAAAAAAAATAGCAGGTCTATTGTGAAAACATACCCACTAGACTTTCATGTATACCATGGCAGGAATTCATGTTGACTTCTGAAATGGAATGTGCCTGTACTTGTTAGATTCAATGTTAGGGGCTGTACTTTTGCCCAGTTATACAACCCCTTGGTATAGTAGCAGTCATTTGCATGATACAAGCTATAATTACTGTATTCCATTACTGGCACTGTGGTAATATTTATTTATTGACATTTGATTACCAGGAAAGTCTGATTGGATAGGAATCCATTTTCAGCGAAGGCCTAGGTAGAAAAACTCCAAATTATTACAATACATTTTAAGAACAATAATTTTGCAATTTATTTAGCTTAAGGATTTTTTTTTTTTGGGGGGGGGTGATATTCAAAGATAAATATTGTATAGTAATTACTTTTGTCAGATGCTATTATGCTTACTCTGCCAATGGATGTATAGAATGTTTTCATCAGACTTTGCTTACACTTGATAAAGTCTGAAATGGATGAATGCTGCATTATGAATACAGACCTTTGTTAAAAATAAATAACAACTTTATATCACATTGTGTAAATATAGCATACCTATTATAGTATTTCTTAATTGCTGTAATCCTGTGACCTGTACAGGTGTCACTTCTTTGCTGTTATACGGTAGTAAGACTATTTGCAGCAAAGTGGCAAACATTATAAAGATGTCAGAAATATACGGTACATCAAGGTAGGGAAAACTTGAACTGAAAGGTTTATGGTCTATATTGTCTAAGGAGAGATGAATATAAATGTGGTATTTTTAACCATGTGGAGACATGCTAAACACATCACAGTACCACTGCAGTGTACAGAAATTATTCCACTAATGATCTTAGACTGTGCCACGGCATTCAAAATTCATATTCAAATATATCAATTTTGTATTGGGATCCTGCATACTGGGTGATTCCTATATCTGAAATGATAAGGAGCCTATAACCACGGCACACTCTTCTTGTTATCCAGATAGCAACTTCTGTACTCCCTTACTTAGAAAAAATCTTGTTGTTGGTGTTACATTTATGTTTGGTACCACAGACTTGGGGGCAGAATCAGTTACTTTCTTGGATCACCACCTGATACTCATACTGTTATTTTATCACAGTTATAGCCTGCAGATTTAAAGCTGTGGAATTCAGAGGTTTTAATCCTATTAACTGCTAATGAATTTATTCCTGAATTCCATTGTCTCTTTCAGAACCATGTGCCACTGATCTTAACATGATTTTTTCAGACAATAATACAGTTACAACAACCTCACTTAATCTACTGACACCTGCTTATATCATGTTTGCTGTATTCTCCTGGTTCTGCATAAGCCTAGGTTTGATTCTTATCCCCATGGTCTCATAGAGGTAGGAGTAAGGCTTGAGCATGAACAGGGATTTGCTGGCCTCTTGGCAATAAAACTGAAATGTCATAGTCATTATGTGTTACATGAAGCAGAAGTCTCTGATAATAGGCACTATTTTTGTCTAAAGAGATTTGCTCTCTATTAGTCAACCAGCCATGTTGTTCGAGATGATCAATTGGATGCACAATCCTACCTTTTTAATTACCTGGAGATTATTTTTACCTGAAGAACAAAAGTCAGTCATTAATTATTTTTTTTTAAATAAGCTTGTGTCATTGATGTTGGTCTCCTCTGCTGTAACAAGCTCAGGGTGTTTTGATAATGACCATCGTTACTTGGTATTATGGAAATAGAACACATTTTGGATTCCTAATTATATGGATACCAACACATTGGTTTCAAGAATGTGCAAAGATAACTCCAAGTTGGAACCATGCACAAATCAACTGACGTTTACTAGTCTAGTGGTGACCAACTTTTTATCAGATAATCGCTATGGTTTAAAGATTCACTCAACATGTATGACATTTGCTTGGACTTACTTGGGACAATGTAGTCAGGTATGAATCAGGCCTGTTTGTAAGTCCCTGAATTAAACATCATAATGTACTATGTCATTCATAAACAACTGTTTAAATCAGTGATATAGGCTATTACTTTTGAAAGGAACACTGTCAATAGTAGTATTTTTTTTTTCTTTTTGAATCTTTTAAGACCTAGTAGGGATGAAAGTTAACAATTCAGAAAGCTTGTGACTGCATTCCTTTAAGCAGGCCATAACAGCAGAGAAAATACCAACAGATATAAAAACAAGAAATATTTAATTTAGCATGTCATTTTGTAAACGGAGGAGATAGTCAACCTCACTAGCGAGGACTGTACATATTTCAGAAGCCCGAGCAAGTTTGAAAATGTTTACTTCAATCATGAATAGTTTAGTACTACATTTTGTTAAATCAGACCAAGTACTGAAGGTAAGTAATCGAATAACATTTGTATTAGATTGTAAATCAGTATTAAAATAATAATGTATTAAGAAAACCTGTGATGAGTTCAAGTGTGTGTGTGTGTGTGTGTGTGTGTGTGTGTGTGTGTGTGTGTGTGTGTGTGTGTGTGTGTCCTCAGGCTCAAGCCCTGTACCTTGGGTACAAAGTAAAAAGAGCCTAAAGTCCCTAGCCACCACCACTTGTGAATGTATGCCTCATTTTTGATCTGTTCCTCAAAGTCTGTGGTTTTCAGGATTTTGTGGCAATCACTGAAAGATTGAATTCACTAAATAATGACAGGCATTTGAATTTCAGACTTCATATTCTTCAGAAAATAAATGGTAACACAAAACCTTTGATTCTAGCAATTTTCTAAGTTTATAAGATAAATTTGTCCCTATTTTGGGGCTGTATTCCCCCATTTTAGCTTTGTACAGGTTTTTGTGCTAAGACATTGAGAACTATGGTGACAAGTGAGCACTGAATTCTATATTCCCCCATTATTGGCTTTGTGCAGGTTTTTTGTGCTAAGAGGTTGAGAGCTATGGTGACAAGTGAGAACTGAATTCTGTATTCCCTATTACTGGTTTTGTCCATGGTTTTTGTACTAAGAGGTTGAGAGCTATGGTGACAAGTGAGAACTGAATTCTGTATTCCCCCCATTACTGGCTTTGTCCAGTTTTTTTGTGCTAAGAGGTTGAGAGCTATGGTGACAACTGTGAGAAGTGAATTCTGTATTCCCCCATTATTGTCTTTGTCCAGGTTTTTTGTGGTAAGAGGTTGAGAACTTTGGTGACAAGTGAGAACTGAATGCACTAAATGATAGCCATTTAAGTTTCAGTCTTCCTATCTTTCAGAAAACTGCTGATTTGGCATAGTGGTATGTTTTTCTGACTGTAGTGCACAGGGCCCTTGCTTCAAGACTTGGCAGTGAAATGCATCATGGTAACATAACATTTTATTCTAGCAACTTTCCAAAATGTTTGTCGCTCCACCCCAAAAAAACTGAAATTGAAAATAAGTGCAAGAAGCTGTGCAAGATGCCTATAACTTACATTACTGTCATTCTATTTTATATAGAGATGTAGATATATATTGTGTGGGTGTAGAAGTAGACTTTTATGATGGAAATGTTCTGAACTGGGCAATTTGGTCATTATTGGTTCATGTATTTTGTTTCATTGCTTACTGGAAAAATGTTCAGACAATAAATTTAAAATGTGCTCTGTCTAACAAGTGTGCTGTACAAGGAATATAATTTAATAAAGTCAGGAAGGTGTATCAAAGAACACATGTATGTTTCTTGTTTTGTGTGCAAGGGGCCAATGATTTGAAAACAGCCCAAGGTAATCTTTATCCACCACTGGCCATGCATTTTCTTTGGATGTGGTGTGGGTTTCAGTGTTGTTTCAATTAATGTGAGTTTCAAGGGCAGAGACATTTTAATGCCAAGTCTATTTTCATTGTGAGACAATATTGCTTTGTTTAGCAGATTTCTATTAGTGTTTGCGCATTGTGCTAGAAAATGTTAAAATAAAATCCAAATAATCATTGTAGAAGTAAAGCAGGATGCACATATTAGTGTTTATGGAAATAGACAGGTAATGGGACATTGGAATGGCTGCAGGGGGACTCTGGTGCCATATTTTGCTTGTCTGCTCTTCAGTTGTGTTTGAAAGTTGGTATCCCACAATTACACTGGAGTGGGTATGGTTACGTAATTATGTATGCAAATGTGATGTTAATCAGCTTACAGATTTGTACCTATTTCTCATGGGCCTTGTCCACATTTTTGATGTTTTCAAACATAAACAGGTAACGGGACATTGGAACGGCTGCAGGGGGACTCTGGTGCCATATTTTGCTTGTCTGCTCTTCAGTTGTGTTTGAAAGTTGGTATCCCACAATTACACTGGAGTGGGTATGGTTACATAATTATGTATGCAAACATGATGTTAATCAGCATACAGATTTGTACCTATTTCTCATGGGCCTTGTCCAGATTTTTGATGTTTTCAGGTTGAGAGGTTTGTGTGGTATATGTAATGCAGCTGTGCCTCCTCAGCTGTTTGTGTGTGAGTGGCTTACCATACATAATAGTGCAAGTAGTAATGCACTTATTTTGTCTTCCTCCTCACAGGTGAACATGAAAGTTGGAGTCTGCCCCCCTCACAACCTAATGTCAGTGTCTCATCAGGCTCTGATGATGATGATGACCATACTGAGGTACAGGTGGGGATGTTGGGGACTGAATCTGTCCCATGGGTTGACATATCACTTCCTCCTCCATTGTCCCTGCACACAGTCAGTATACCCACACATACCCAGCCCCCTGAGGCCACAGATATCAGACAGGCAGAGTGTGGGGACACTGAACAGGAGAGTGCAGCAACTATGGCATCAGTGAGTGCAGACACTGGCCATAGCTAGAGAGCTGTTGAGGTCCTACACAGGCAGATTGACAGGGGTGCTCAAAGGAGGACTGCTGCATAGCCACCATATGTCACAGTTGTCACATCACAGGTCACTCAACACATGTTTTGGTCCATCATAGAGGCACAGGCATGTTCCAAATGCAACACCAGATGGATGCACAGGACTATGGATGCAAAACAGTGACTCCCTCCACCACACTGGTGACACCATGGAATGCTTCACTGATGTAGTGGACAGATGGTGGGGTGAGACATTGTCAGTCCTTGACCACATGTTGTCTGCATTGGAAGATCTGGTTGGAGTCCGGCATCGGACACATGAACGTAGTTCACCAACACCATCTGCTGAGAGTCCACATAGCTGTGCAGTCTCACGCTTCCATGGTGGCAGTAGCTCCAACACTACAGAAGGGAGTGTGCTGTACACACCATGATGTGGCAGGCCATAGGCACATGGTCCTGGGCAGTTCCATGGGGGACAGGGGCCCAGCATACACCAGTCACCATCAGCTACTAGCACCACATCTGACCCTGGGCATGGTGGTGCCAGTGCCACTCCTGGCAGAACCAGTTCCCGTGTTAATGGCTGGAGACTGTGAACTGTACACTCTGCCATGTATGGTCCACAGCTGTCAAACATACACAAGTGTAGGGCTAGCACTGGGCTTGACTGTGTACATGCACTCACTCAAACATCACTGCCACATGCAGGTCACCAACAGACACACACAGCACCCCTCCATGTTCCAGCTAGCTAGCACCCCTTCCTGACTCACACACATGCTGTCAACTGTTTAGCACAGCCTAGGCCTCTGGCAAGCCCACACCACACCCTGTGCATGTGATGATACCTATGCCACATCCTTGCTATCCATACCATTGATGCAGGGACATGTAAATATGTGTGTGAAGCACAGGGTGACTATATTATATTACATGTAGTTTTGTAGTGCGGCAGTGTTATGCCATGACAGGTGCTGTATGCTGGCATGTGTCATGACTACACATCAGACTTTGTGTATCTTTGTTGCATGATGTTAGATTGGTGGTAGTGTTGCAGAATGACAGGTGTCTCACAAAACTGTGTATCTTTCTATTCCTGGCATCTGAGTGGCTAGGCTATGGGGACTTGGTGGCAATCCATCAGCACAGCATGGCATGGCAGCACAGCAGCGATATGACATCAGCAAGGTATGGGTGTATACATGTGTGGTTACCTAGGTGTATTTATTTATTTATTTATTTATTTATTTATTTAAATTTGTTGGCCGGGAGTGTCCGACTGGACGTAGGTCCATTTTCAGCGGCGGCCCGGGGAGAAAAGCTCCACAGTTAAAATAAACAGACAGTATTTACATTGGATTACATAGTGATTAACAATTTACATAGCAATTACTTACAACATATTTACAGATGAAGAACATAGTACATCAGTAGACAACTAGAATCTTTATCTGTGAAGTGCATACCAGACATTAACAAATGTTACAAGAAGAAGAAGTTTGTGCTGTATAATAAGTACTGGCTTATGAGTATCTGAGCTTGCTATAATCAAGGTAGTTAGTGGAGTGGAAAGAAAGGTAGTGGTTGGATGGGGTGGATGATATTAGAGTGGGAGTTGCAAGGGCATAGCCAGCATTTTTTAGTTGCACTTTTAGTAAAGTTTTGAAGTGGGTGCATGATGGTATGGAGGTAATTGTGGGTGGGAGTGAGTTCCATAATTTGGCTATGGTACAAGAGAATAGTGCTTCACCAGCAGAGTTATTGGCTTTAGTGATCTGCAAGTGATTTTTGCTGCTGGATCTTAGTGGTCTGGTGGTGTGATAGGGTTGGAGTAGATTCTGGAGGGATGGGACATTTAGTGGATGGTTTACTAGTTTGTGGGCGAGTGAGAGTTGATACCACTGAAGGAGGTAAGGGAGTTCAAGCCAGCCCAGTTCAGCAAGTGAGAGACAGTGGTGACTACGGTAGGATGCCCCTGTGGTGAATTTGGCGATTTTGTTGTAGCAGGTCTCTAGCTTGTTTAGATCATATTGCCTTAGGTTGGTATATATTGGAGAAGCATAAAGTAGGGTGGAGATAAGGTGGGAATTTGCTATTGAAATCTTTGCTGCTTTGGTGAGAAATTGCTTATTTCTGTATAACACTCCTAGTTTTTTGTGGACTTTTTTTATAGTCATGGATATGTGAATGTCAAATTTTAGTTTATTGTCTATTTCCACTCCTAGCAATTTGGCGTGTTCAGTTGGGTATATAGTGGTGTTGTCTTTTGCTGTGATGTTAAAGTGAGAGTTGTTTTGAGTATGTTTGGTGGGTTGGAAGATGATTAGTTTAGTTTTGTTTGGGTTGAGTATTAATCGAGCATTGGATAACCATGTTTCAACAGAGGAAAAGGCTTCCTGTGTGAATTTTTGCAGTTTTGGTAGGGACTGGGCTGAGCAGATGATGGTCGAGTCATCTGCGTATTGTATGAGTGTGCCATGTTTGGTGGCAGAGGCTAGATTATTGGTGTAAACAGAGAAGAGTAGGGGTCCAAGGATGGTTCCTTGGGGAACCCCTATGGAGACAGGTAGTTGGGGAGATATGTCATTCTGCCATATAACGGATTGTTGGCGGTCAGACAGGTAACTATGAAACCAGTTAGTGACCGATTGTGAGAAGGATAAATTATTGAGGACAGAGATAAGTTGTTTGTGTGGGACCATGTCAAATGCTTTAGATAGGTCTAGGAAAGTAGCAGAGGAGAGATAGCCATTGTTTTTATGCTGAAGGATAGTGTTAGTAAAGGAGAGTAAGGCAGTGGTGGTGCTATGGTTTGGTCAGAAACCATGCTGTGTACTGGAAAGGAGGTTGTTAGTAAGGAGGTAGTCTGAGACCTGAGAGTGTATGCATCTCTCTAGTATTTTGGAGAGTGGAGAGAGAATAGCTATGGGGCGGTAATTGGTTAGTTCTGTGGAGGGTCCGCCTTTGTGGAGGGGAATTATATGTGATACTTTCCACAGTGTGGGAACGTAAGTTTCTGACAGTGGTCGGTTAATCAAGATGGATACTGGGTAGGCCAGAGCATCAGCTGTGATTTGTAGGTATTCACTTGGGAGGCTGTCTGCTGCTAATTTGGTGGGTTTAAGTTTAGTTAAGAGTTTTTTATGTTGGAGGTAGGTACAGGAGAAAAAGAGAAGGCGGTGGGGAGATTACTAGTTGAAGGTGTGGGTTGGAGGGGAGGGGGGTTGTGTTGTTTAGCTAGTGATAGTATGGTTTGGGTGAAGTGTGTGTTGAATGAGGTAGCAATATTTTCTGAGGAGTGAGGGATGTTAGGAGGAGGGGTACTGACTTTACCTGGGTGGAGGATGGAGTTTATGGAGGACCAGAATTGTTTGGGGCTGTGTTGTGAGGAGTCTAGAGCAGACTGGTAGTATTGGGATTTGTCCTGTTTTATTAGCTTTTTGACTCTATTGCATAGTTCTAGGAATTTCTGTCTAGCTGAGGGGGTTTTGGTTTTGTGCCAGTTCTCCCAGGCTTTATCCCTGTTTTTCATTTCTGACTTAGTGGTTTTCTGTAGCCATGGGGAGGGTTGTGCTTTGGTTCTGGAGAATCTTATGGGGGCATGGTAATTAAGGATGTTCAGGAAGGTAGTATTAAAAAATTCAACTGCATCATCTAGATTGAGGTACTTTTTGAAACCAATATTAGTTAAAAAGCAAAGAGAAAATATTTAGTCTTTTTTATGCTTTGTATTTTATAGTTAATAGATTGGGTATTTTTAATTTTTATATATATATATATATATATATATATATATATATATATATATATATATATATATGTATATATATACTTCTTCTCTCTATATATAAAATATATTAGTGTCTTAATTTTTATGTAAATAAGTAGTATTTTAGTATATAATTGGAAGGTGTTTTTGTTAGGCTGGCTGAATCATGTGTTTTAACAGTGTTCCCTATTTAAATGATTCTAGAATGGTTTCAATGTTATGTACTGATGAAGGGTGGTTAACCCGAAAGCTTTGCTCAATAAATCTTTCCGTTTGGCACACAGAAGTGTTTTTGGAGTACTTTAGAGGATGCCAGTTACATTCTTTGAGGGATAAGATGAATGTGAGTGGGTTAAAGTTTAGTTTTTTATGTATTTGATGGTAGATGACAGGTTTAGCTTGGTATAGGTATTTTTTGAGTAGGAATGTTGGGGAGTGATCACTGAGGCCATCTGATAAGCAGCCTGTTATATATGACTGGGGGCTCTTACTGACTAGTATCCAATCCAGGGTAGTGTGCTTGGTGGAGTTTTTATTTATCCTGGTTGGTGACTGGACTAGTTGAGTGAAGCCATGAAGGTGTACACGATGGGTTGGATTGTGGCCAGAAATCACCTAAGATGATAGTTTCTTGGGGGAGATGGTGGGTAGACCAGCTGAGGAGGTTTTCTAGGGGAGGGATGTTTTGGCCAGGTGGGAAGTAGCATCCAATTATGTTGATGGTTTTGTTTTGGTTAATTTTGAGGTTGGTATATATTATTTCTTCATTGCCTATTTGTGGAGCTGATGATTTTAAGATCTGGATGTTTAGATGCTGTTTAAATATTATAGCTACACCACCTCCTTTTTTGTTTAGCCGGTCTACTCTTAGTATGCCGTAACCTGTAGGGAGTATTTGCTCACTGGTAATGTGAGGTTTTAGCCAGGTTTCTGTCAGGTTGACTATATCTGGGGAGTACAAGTCTATGGTGGCATGGAGTTCATGGACTTTGTTGGATATACTTCTAATATTTAGGCATAGTAGAAGGAAGTCACTTGGCTTTCTATTGGCTGTAATATGGGAGAAATTGTGGTTTCTAGTCTCATTATGAAGATTGGGGTTGGAGGTGGTAGGGCCAGGGTTGGTGTGGATGTCTCCACTTAGGGCTAGGTTTGATAAGCATGAGATTACTAGTTTCTCAGTTTTTGAATATGCTTGTTTATAAGGGAAACTTTATGATTGTGCTCTGTGGGTAATCGGTATGGTGGGAGGGTAACTATGTTAAGTTGTAGGGATGCTTTATGTTTGAGTAATATAGTTGGTAGAATATGTGGGGGTGCATAGGGATGGTTCTTGAGCTGGTGGGAGGGGAGCTGAGTGTGGGTGAGACATGAGTGGTGGTGTGAGTAGTAGTACAGTGGCAGTGGTTGAGTGGGGGAATGATGGAGCTTTGGTAGGATGTAAGATATGCAAGGAGAGTGCATGCAGTGAGCATAGGAAAGGTATGCTTGTACATGTTAGTTGAGGAGGTGTGATAGTAGTGGGAAGATGGAGGAAGTAGTGTTGGGTTAGTGCTGTGGTTGGCTATTAGAAAGATGGGAGGGGTTTGAGTGCAATAAAGGTGGGATCACCGGGGGTGGGAGGGAATAGGGGGCAGGGTGGGGAGCGAAGCAGGTAGAGACCCTGTTAGTTGCTCGTATGAGGGGCTGGAAACAATCACAAAGCAAAGACAAGTATGTGTTAAGAAACAATCACAATTGACCAAGGACTGCTCTGAAACTGTAAGTCATTTCTTAGTTTCTCAGGTGGAAAAACAGGATAACCTTGCATCAGTAGGCTACTGTGGTCATAGTTTAAATTTACAAACACACAGTATTGATCAGTTATGAATACTATTTGCTAACAGAAGGGAATAAGAGAAAGTGGAAGATGTGTGCGTGTGCATGTGTGTGTGTGTGTGTGTGTGTGTGTGTGTGTGTGTGGGGGGGGCTGCTTACAACCAAAGCAGAGTGCTCTCCAGGGGAAAATGAATATTGGCTCAAACAGGTAGACACATACTCAAAGTTAACTGTAGCTGTTTGCAGACAGTTCAGACCCAGACTGCGCTTTTCTTACAAGAATGTTAAAGGTTGTACTGCAGTTGAATACTTAAGAGTGGTGTTAGGTCTAGAAAAGAAGAGTACAGAGAGGACTAAGCACTTTTGAAATGGTAAATATATATTATAAAGATTATAAAAAACACACTGAGCAAATAGCTACCGCATGCAGGACAATGCCATGCACCAACTACTTAGTATATGCAGATACTGAGCCAATTGGAAGAACAACAGTTATGCAGTCACAGATAAAAATATAGCAAGCAGCAATCTGTCGTGGTTCTCTAATGTGATTCTATCCACCAGTAACAGCACAATTATATAGAAATAATTAGACACTAGTATGAGCTGTCTACACACAACACAATTACATAAATAACATTAGTGAACAAGGTGCAGCTATGAAAATAGACCATACGTACAATTATAGTAAAAACAAATTGGTGCATACAAATGCTAGCATGCCATAGTAACATCTAATAATAAATCATAAATCATATTAGATGTCTAACACAATTCAACATAAACATATACAGTTGTAAAATGTCTAATACAATTCAACAAAAATAGGCATTTACAGTTGTAAAACACTTACTGGAGAGACACTGGGCCTTAATGGGGCCTGTAGCAGAGTGGATTGTAGTTTTAAAAATGGTGCATGCCACAGGTAATATTTATTAACTTTGGGTATGTCTTATGGTAATAAACAGGGAAGGGGGAGGGGAGAACAAGGGTGTGAGCAGGCAGTTATATCAGTGTATATCTGCAGAACAGTGTGTCAGAGACAATCAGAGCAGTCAGTGTAATCATGCATGCATACCCTGTGACAAGGCCTACTACCCTTGATACGTGTGGCCTAAGTGTTCTTTTCATACAAATGTAGGTTGTGGCAGATAGCATTTATGCCTGGGTAGATGTAGGCTATTTAGGGCCTGCAGATATTGACAGGGTAGAAAAATGCATGACAATTGCTCACCCATATGTGTACTGCTACATGGCAATATATTTGTACACTCACACATACACAGTTGCTTTTATTGAGATTAGAACTCCTACCTTTCTATTAGTATACACTACAGCACTATGCATTTATTGCATGCACTACAGAGCTTCTCTGTTTTGAGATTATCATCCAGTGTTGTTAAGGTGGATGACATTGGCAGGTCTTGAAAAGGATGCCAATGGGGAGCTGGGAGAAAGTCACAGGGCCTTAAAATATATAACCATTGCATAGAGATAGGCATGTGTACAGTGCTGTAAGGGGATATGTTTACACACGCAGTTGCCTGCTGTGAAATTAGAATGCCTATCTATCTATTAGTATACACTAGAGCACTATGTCCTTATTGCATGCTCCACAGAGCTTATCTGTTTTGAGATTGTCAGCCAGTGTTGTTAAGCTGGATGATATCAGCAAGTGTTGACAAGGAGGCCAATGTTGAGGAGAATGCTAGTCATAGGGCCATACAATGATTGACCATTGCATATACATAGACCAGATAGGCATCTCTGTACTGCTGTAAGGGAAGTATCTACACATACACACACAAGGTGGCTCATATAAGATTAGAACCCCTACCTACCTACTATCACCCATTATAGCTTGCAGCACTTACTGCACATGCCACGAGTTACATATGGTGTACATGTGGCCGCAGCAACAGTACTTGTGGGCTATGCAAAGTGGCCTTGTATTATACAGCATGTATGGCCTGTAGAGTGAACCTGCTTTATGTTACTATTGTATCTTCTGCACTAGCAGTGGGGTACCTGTTAATACCCCTGCTGTGTGTACAGTTACCAGTATTGCCATTTCTGGCTTGTTGCAGTTTGTTAGGTGGACAATTGGCCAGTGACAATATGGCCTATCCAAGTCCTGAGTTGAAACCATTGCACATTGCATCACTTGCTCACCATTGTCAGTCTACAGGGTGACATTCTGCATGCACAGGGTTCTGTGGTTGGGTGGATTATGTCATTAATCAGCCTTGGTGTGTTACCATCAGACAACTGTTGTGTGTGTAGGTGCAGATAGCAGATAACCCCAGCATTCTGTGTGTAGGTGTGCACATTTGTACATCCCCACACACATATACACATACACACACACACACACACACACACACACACACACACACACACACACACACACACACACATCAGTGATAACTTATTATAGATTTTCATTAGGAAATGATGCCAGACATTTGAGTTACTGACTCCATACACACCAGGAAACCCATGCTACTGCACAACCTGTTATTCTCTGCACTTTTGGCATTTGTCTGGACAGCAGTTTAGCCTTCTCCACATATTTGGGCCTTTGCCCCACTACTGTTCATGGCTTCATCCAGATTTCCTGCTCTAAGTGGCTGTAGGTATGATGTGACTAGGGTACACAATTACACCACACACACAGAGTGACAGTCTTCACACCTCTCACTGTACATGTTTTAGCTGGATGTCAGCATCCCCTCCCATATGTCTGCTCTGTTCCTCATACAGTTGTGTTTTCTTGTACTATACTACTAAATGGAGCCCACTGAATTGTTGCAAATACTGACAAAGTTAAGGGATGGGCTTTACATCCTGCTGCTACTCTGACTTGTTACAACCTGCTGTTATACTAACTACCTTCTAGGTTACTTAGCACATGTATAATGCCTATAGGGTTGGCCCTCTGTCCATCCATGGTTTCTGGCTTTGTCCAGATTTCTTGCAGTAACAGATTGGGGCATATTGACAGTCTGTGGGACTCCTACCATAGGAGTACCTCATATGCAAAAGTTGTAGGTGCAGCCAGCTTCAAACCATGAACACCATCAACCATGGTAATGTACTTAGCAGTCTGAGCCACACCAGCCACCAGAAAGTGAGGTTTAATTCCTCACACTATCAACAGTAAACAGACATGCACTTTTACCCATGCATATTGTGGAAATTAGAACATGGAACCAGGTTGTTTTGGACAGCCCTGGGATTGTGTGGTCTGCTAATATATCCATGCAAACATACTGTTACTGCAGTTGCATGGGAACACTGATGTGTTGGGGGTAGGGAACTGTAGCATTGACAGTGGTGCCTCTGTCCTATGACCCTTCTGTTTGGCATTTCCCTTGCATACTGCAGTGTGTTTTGCTGCCTTGTGGCCTAATGCATATTATGGGGCAGTCAGTATTAGACAGACTACCGGTTGTTCCACATATCTGTTAGCTCTCTGCAAGAAGCCCAGTAACCCACTCTATTCCCTTGCATACATGCAGCAGGTCCATATATATATACTACCATAGTGTAGTACCCCATACATTTGCTGTAAAGGAGAGTGATTTACCTTGTAAATGCAGCAGTTGAGATACCTGTGTTGCAGGGCTGACTGTCTGATGCACACAGTAGACAGCCAATACATAGTGAGGTACAGGTTGTGTGGCATGGCTGGCATCCTTTTTACTATGTATGTGAGTCAGAGTAAGGTGTCAGTTCCTAGGACCCTAGGTTGTCAGTTGATGTGCTATGCATTGCCTCTTTGCCAAGGCCAGGGCATACTGAGAACTCCTATGTCTACCTACAGGGACAGCCTGAGGTGGTTCCTCCTCCGAGTCCCCCCCTCATGGGTGGGAGGACCTTGGCAGTGGTGGAGGGCTGTGTGTCCCTTCCATGTGATGATCCTGCCACAGATGTTTCCACAGGATCATATTGCATAGCATGGCATATACTGTGAACATCTGTGCACATATGGCTGGAGAGTACTACATGGCTCCACCAGATATACCGAGGCAGCGGAAACGTGACTTGAGCAGCCCAAATACACAGTCTATGATGTTCCTAGTTTGTGAGTGTGCCTCATTATGACATTCTTCAGTAGGTGTGTATGCATTTCTGATAGGTGTCATCATCCATGGTTCCAGTGCATAGCCAGCATCCCCAGTAGATGGCCATATGGGATGTCCCCACTGGCAAACATCTAGTACAGCTTTGATGTGTGCCAGATATGGGAGTCATGATAACTACTGGGACTGACAGCACCCACATTCATAATAATGCCATGGGCATTGCACAAAACCTAGCAGTCGATGGAAGATACCCCTTGTGGTTGACATAGACTCTACCCTCAACACCGGGCAGTGCTTTGATGTGTACATGAGTGCAGTCTATGGCACCCAGTACCTCAGGGTAGTGTGTTACATGGTAGAAGAGATGCATACTGCTGGCCCTCTCCTCAGGGGTGCAGGGTAAATAAATGTGCTCACTTTCATGTGTTTGCATGGCAGCCAGGAACTGTTGGATTACCCTGGATGCTGATGCCTGTGAGACCCCCATCATGTCCCCAGTTGGTCTTTGAAAAGTACCAGTAGCTAGTATTCTAGGGGCTACACATACCTTTCTATCCACTGGGATGGATTCCCCTCTGTTTGCTCTGGGTCTGCGTTGAGGCTGGTGGAGCTTGGTGAGTTCCAGTAGTATGTCCCTGTCCACCCTGCAGTGCTCTACAATCTCCAGCTCATGTAGCTCCTGGAAGGTTACCCTGGGCCTGAACACTCTTCTCCTTCTCAGTCTAGGCCTAATGTCTAGCAGCAGCATCAGCACTGATCTCAGCATCTAGCACATACAGATGTATCAGAGTAGCAGCAGCAGCCCCCTAGCATTCTGTCAGTTGAAATTCCCAAGTCTATACTCCAATGGTGCAGAGTATGGGTAAAAAATCATATTGTAGATTGTTTGCATAATTTGCAGTGGTCTGCTGCAGATGCAGCCTGTGTGATTGGCTAACTATGAAGCATTCAACCTGCCAGGTGCATCACTGAAGGGTTTGAATGACCCAGTATAAGTGGAATAGGGGTTATCAGTAATTTATACATGATTGGCTTTCACAGGCTATTTCTTTTCTTTAAACTGCCTTCCCTGCTAAGCACAGTAGCACAGCACACAGACACTCTTAAACCAGCTAAAACAAGCACCCCAAAGATAAACAAAGCTTTACAGCACTGGACATACCACCCTGCTTACCTGAGAGGTGCACCGCTCAAATGAGTGCCACTCAGCTCCAATCTGCTTAAACATATAGTGACACACCTCCTTTTGATGTCAGCTAGCTCTCCTGTGGACAACAACACAGTTCTGGTGCTACACAGATTTTATCTGCGGACACAGTAGCCCATTTTTGCTATTCAGTAACCGCAGCTTATTTGCATACAGATCAGTGCACACAACCTGGATACTACACTATTCCAGGTCCTGCCTCCTTAGTAACCACAAAAATCTACCCTTGCACAAACCCCATGCAGGGCCCTATAATGCATTTTTGTCACATATTTCTTATTTTTCATTTTCAAACTTTTAATTTTTTTTTTGAATAATGGCATGTTTGTGCACTGCTATGTGCTGCGCAATTATAATATGGGTATTAAAAAAAACTTAATTTTTTTTGCATTACTTTTTGGATACACAGGGCATAGTTTTGCACAATTCTGTGCCTACTATGCAATTACTGACCTTATATGTGGGCTTTTACAGGCCCTGTTCAATTTTTATTTTCTTGTACATGGAAATTTTCCATGTACACTTTGGACACCAACATGGAGTCTACAGGATGGATCACTCCAGAACCCTCATTTGCTTGCAATTCACCTGTTTATGATGTGATTTGCATGCCATGGACACTTCTGTGTTTGGACATTCGTGCATGCCCCTCTTTTCTGTTTACTGGATTGCATGGCTGCTTACTTCTGTGTAAAATCTGTGTCACTATGCCTACACGGAAAATCACTATGTGTAGACTTTATTGAATTCCCCCTTTATTTTTGCTCTTTTGGTGCAAAGATGAAAATAGGTCCTATTTTGTCTTAACTTTTTCTTACCTGTTTGTAAACACTCCTTAATAACTTTGCCTGAAAAAAATGTAAGCCTGTTATGCCTTACGCTGTAATTTAAGTTTGTATTAATTGTTCAAATTGACAGACTCATTTTGCCTTTATATTAACCAACTGTTAATTTACCTGCCTATGTACATGTTGCTGTCAAACTTACTAATTAAGCATTGCAATTTGTACAGATGTGTTTTCTTTTTCTTATTACTTTTTATTTGATTTTAAAACAAAACAATAATCATTTACACAATAATTAATTAATAATTTTATGAAAGTATGTACGTACTATTTACAAAGTCCATAACAAAATTAAAAACATTTCTAATATAATTAATACTTGTCTAGTAAGCTTTGTAATTTTTCCCAAGCGAATAATTTATGTTTCTCATTTTTAGTTCTCATTCCTATAGTCTTTTATTACATACTGATTTTAGTAAACAGATAAATTCATTATTGAATGAGAGAGTACTCTTCATTTTCCATTTATTTGTAATGTCATTCCTATAGTCTTTTATTTACATACTGATTTTAGTAAACAGATAAATTCATTATTGAATGAGAGAGTACTCTTCATTTTCCATTTATTTGTAATGTTTTTTCTAGCTATTGCTAAAATAGAAGAGGTATTTGTGATACTGGAATCATTTCAGGTATAGGTGCATTAAATAATATAAGAGAATCTGAAATGTTACACTTATCCAACCACAATGCTCTACAAAAGTTTCTGAAGTCAGTCCAAAATGGAAGAACTATTTTACAACCAATTATCATATGTTGCTAATCAGCATTGAGGTATATCTCACATCTCTAACATTTTGTGTTATCTAATTTATATATAGCTGCTATCTTTTGAGGTGTGAGAAAATTTCTATGCATAAATTTCCATGTAAATATTTTCCAGTATGGGTATGATGTTGTTTTTGTTGCTGATTGCAATATTAGTTTGTTATTATTATCGGAAAATTCTTCTTTATTAATTTTAGTTGAATAAGATCAGAATGAGCTGTCAGATAAAGCAAATTCAGTTTTTTTTTTAAATTATTGATAATGAAGAAATATTATTATATGATTTGTTATTGGTATTAGATAGAAGGTTTAGAATTTTGGGAATCTGAGTATTTTGTGTATTGAATGTTACTTTGATTTTATCTTGTATAAATTCTTTACATGTTTGCAATACTAATGTGTGCAATACACTCCTGCATCCACTCCCATAGTCATGAGGTTCTCACTGCTGGATTAAAATTCTCTACTTATCTATTCACACAATCTATATGCAAGTATATTGCATGCATACATCACAGGAGAGGTCTGACTTTAGTAGTGTACGCATGTATCACAGGAGAGGTCTGACTTTATTAGTGTACGCATGCACCACAGAAGAGGTCTGACTTTAATAGTGTATGTATGCATCACAGGAGAGGTCTGACTTTAGTAATGTAAGCATGCACCATAAGAGAGGTCTGACTTTAGTAGTGTATGCATGCACCCCAGGAGAGGTCTGACTTTAGTAGTGTACGCATGCACCACAGGCGAGGTCTGACTTTAGTAGTGTATGCATGCACTGCAGGAGAAGTCTGACTTTAGTTGTGTGAGAGTGCATTTTTGAAAGGATTACCACATCAATGTGTGTTAGAATGTGTTTGTGGACATATGGAAAAGGGGATGAGGGATTCATCTGACCATGTAATTTGACTTTTGTGAGATTAGAACCCCCTACCTATCCATCACACACACACACACACACACACACACAATGTGACTGCTGTGAGATTAGAACTCTCTACCTATCTAGTTACACAATCTAGAGAATGCAGTACTTAACACAAGCACCACCGAAAAAAGTCTGTGTGAAAGTGCAGTGTCCATAGGATTAGGTTTTCATTCTGTGTCACAGAAGATATTATGTTGTTGAAGTTTTTGGTAAAAGTCATATTTGCTGATATGAAGTAGTAAGTGCAATCTTCTGATCAGTAATAAATACATACTACTGACTTAGGTTAGCAATGCTGTCATTAATGTATATTGCAGAACTGAGATTGACATGTACCTACTTTACATAATGTTGTATAGATGAGATACACACACTTGTGAAACAGGATGGACAATAAAGCATTTATGGCTCATCAGTTTAGGATGATGGCATGTAAATATTAAGGAATGCTGCTGTTAATAGCAATAGTATCTGCTCATGTATAGTCAATGTGCAGTAACAATACAAAACAATCCTAAATGTTCCAATGTAGTAGGGCTGAGTAATGATGAAGTATGTGTGCCAAGGCTCTTTGTGGTACCATATCAGTTGTGAGTATAAGTGTTGCAGTGAGACCCAACTGTACAGAATGAAGTGTTCACTCAACCACACTGTTCACTTGAGCTGAGGAAGTCATTGGTCCAGATATTGGCATAGTATTAGCGCATGTGTGATTTTAATTTGAGGTGTTGAACCTGGAGTGTGAAGTAGCAGTGTTCACTGGTGCTCCCTGGAAACTTTTGCACAAATAAGAAGCAGAGAGCAAATGGTCTGATAGTGATTAATTGTAGAACAGATCTGTTTTATGTTAATTGTAGGACAGATCTGTTTTATATTCATTTTAATGTATAACATATCATGATGTCAACATTTGTCATTGCAGTACTTGCTCATTTCCTTGCAGACATACACTTTGCATGTTGTACTCTACCTTTGACATGTTAGAGCAAAAGCTGTATTCAAAAATTAATTGTTGGAATTGCTTTTCCTATTTGTGCAACATTAGGCAACAAGAAAACAGGATTTGCTGATGGAGAAAAAAGTGAAAACTTTAATTTGTTCAGCCTTCAGTAGCTCAAACAGGCTCAGTAGTGATGTATGTCTATCAGCACTCTGGACAGTACTGAGTGGCAAAAAATTTACCTGGCATCTAACTTTCTCTGTAGCCTAAGGTATAAGTACAGTGAGATAAATGAGCAGAGATGAAGTAGGGTTCAAGTCCAGTATGCAAATAATTTTGCAAAGGGTGTCAGAATATGATTACTATGAGTATTTTTGATCATGAATGTAACACTACATAGGAATGACTATCCTAAATAAGTTGATTTCCCAAATTGTGTATGTAATGCTTTCTGAAAGAAACTGTTATAACTACTATATATTAGCCATGTTTCAAGGAACATCACAAGTTAATTGGAGGTACAATTTGTTAAACATGACAAGGGTGGCATGCATTTAGAAATAATTATTATGACTTAGCACATATCCTATCTATGTGTGTAGAGCAGGATGTTTTGTGAAATGTCGGCATTATGCTTCTTCACAGTAAGTACAGGAGCCAAATAATATAAGATGAAGATGTCATCCATCAGCCTACTAAATATGTTACAGTATAGTGTAATGAGACAGAAGATGTGATGAGGGATACAGATATTGTGAGACACATAAGAATTTGTGTTATGGCACAGCTATGAACATATTTATGGCATGTTTGTATTAGGCATTTTTTCTTCATTCAGAATGTGCTTGCTCTGTACCATATCATGATTTATATAGGTATATAGAAGGTGGAGGTGTGACAATAACCACTACATTCACATACATGTTCTTGAAGAAGGTGTAGGAAATTGGAAACATGATGGCTGCATGATGATGGTGGTTTGTTCATAACAGATGCAGCACACACACATGTAATACTAATATGGACAAAACTTACATTACTGTATAACGTATGTCAGGATTCAAACCTTTGGCTGTAGAAATAAAACTTTACAGAGCAGTTAATTATCTTAGCTCATGACAGAGGAACTCATGCTGTAATAATGCTCAATCACACATTGTAAGAGACACACCCAACATGTTCAATAATGGCATTAAGTAGGCAGCA
Organism: Protopterus annectens; assembly: GCF_019279795.1. Taxonomy (NCBI): domain Eukaryota; kingdom Metazoa; phylum Chordata; order Ceratodontiformes; family Protopteridae; genus Protopterus; species Protopterus annectens. Next base: position 678,473,232 of record NC_056749.1, on the reverse strand, counting down.
GTATTCATTACACTTACATCAGTTGTAATCTCCCTTACACATCATGTGGTATCCAGTAGCATGATACATATGAAAGAGTAAGTGTGCACTGCTTTGTCACCTTAAAACTGTTTTACTATACTGCAGTGGACATATTGATAGTTGTGCTAAGCTAACTGTGCCAATTTGGTCAAAGGCAAAAACTCAACACATTTTGCAATAACAATTAATGCCAGACCTCTTACAAATGCTGAGCACTACAATTGATAAAACAGAAGGGGAAGAGTAGATAGAAACATAGGCAATACATACACGAGAGAGACTTATAAAAACAGGCAGTAAGAGTTTCACCTACTACTGGATTACAACCCTTGACAAGATGCAAAAGTTAATCATTATCTCAGTACACCACAGAGAAAATTCTACTTTGTGCATCTAAAAACATTACAATTGAAGATACAGTGATAACCTATTAAGACACTGGAAGCTGTAGTTATTAGCCTTCAGCAAAGTAATGATAATATGACAATGCCATAAGATGAACTTTACATCCATCAGCCTAATGAATACTCAGCAGTAAACAGGGGTGAAAGAGAAGGTCTGAAGATACAGTTTGATGGGCAGAGACATATCACAGGTTGCTGTTATGGGTCATTAATGCACATCTTTATGGTTTGCCCTCATTATTAATATGTCATGGTCTGTATCATTACCTGATGGCTATGGTGATCAAGAATGCGTAGGAGGGGAAAACCTTGGTTAAGACATGGGTAGAATAAGGGTGGCTTAATAATTCTTCCTTGTGGGCATGGATATCTTTGTAAATGCTTTTTTCCACAGTATTATCTGAAATTGAATCCTTAATGAAATAGCCAAAAATGCAATTTTCAGACAAGTGATTTATGTCAACACTCCACAGAGAAAATTGCATTTTGTTATATCCAGTAGTCAAATAAATGTTAGAGCAACCTTTACAAAGTATTGCCTTTAGTTTGCCTTTACTCTGTATTCTAATAGCACAGAATATTAAAGCAACTTGGCATGTGGATAGCCAGATTACTGCAGATGATTGAAACAACTGACCAGGTTTTGGCCAAAGGACTTTAACAGCCATTCACCATCACTTGTCATTGGTGTGTGATGCCAAACTGTGTGCAATTCTGAGACCAAAAAAGGAGGACTTCTTTATGGACCATTTCTTTTTTAAACCAAATTACATGTGTGAAAAAGAGGTTGATAGGAAAGTGTTTAAAATTAGGAGAGGGGTGGGTCAAACAGAGGGGGGGTGCAAGGGGAAAGAACAGAGGAATTTGTAGGAAGGTGGTGGGAGAGAAAATAGCTATCCACTTCTTCACAATATAAATATAGAAGTGTAGACAGAATTTGCCGAATTTGGACTGTCACCATGCCTAGGGTAGGTGACAACAACAGAATAATGTAGAACCAACTACACCAAATCACCTGTGTCAAGAAGACACATAGGTGAAGTGGAGAGCTATGTATGGCCTTTATTTTTGGGGGGACAGGTGTCCATTTATTCTTTCAAAAAGAGAGTAATGCTGGGGAGGGGCCTAGGAATGTGAGGGTCAGGTAGATAGGTAAGGTGAGGAAACAGGCACAGACATACAGGACATAAAAGACAGGGATAGTGATTGACAGAAGTTTGAGGGATATCATGATTGGGGATAAGAAGGGGGACATCAAATGTGCACCCATATCGATTCTGAAAACAGTGGGAATCTAGTCCTCACCCTCAAAACTGTCATCACTGTCTCCTCTTTCAGTTTCCTGGTCTGTGCTCAAGGTGCCATCATCTTTGCAATATGACAATGCACCTTTCCTACATGGCCAAATCAGGCATGGAGACCCCTTTCCATGATACCTTCCACCAGCCCTGTCCGCTCTTGCTGGGTGACAAAATCACCAACTCCACTACTACTATTCCCAGAGGGTACCAGTGTACCTGTTCTCAGAGCACAACTACCATATGCAGATGGAGCAGGTAGGACAGGGGTTGTTAAGACTTATGCAATCACAGGTTGTGACCTTGAAGTGTTGGATGTTGGTGCTGCAACCTGTGGAGGGATGACATAAGGATCCACAGTAGTTGGTCTTCCTCCCTGTGCTAAATGTCATTTTTTAAGCAGAAATGTATGACAGCAGAACAGTTTAAAGCCATAAAAAGTATTAACTGCAAAAAAATGAAATAAAAATAAATAAAAAAGAGGGAAGGGATGGAATGAGCAAAAAAGAAAGAGAAACAGATCCATGCCATGCCACATTACCTCATTATTATAGTACATACATATTTATGATTATCCAGTCTAAACACCTTTGCCACATCCAGGTGATGGGAAGGTCTTACTCTGTTGTACCATCAATCAGACGCACTTGTATGATATCATAAATATCTATTACCATATTGTATTTAATTACAATAGTTATTAGGCTTACAGTAATTCCTGATGTATACATACCTCGAGCCTCTCTGAGGTGATTTAACCTCTCTTGGTGTGCCTCCCTGTTTGCTGCAATGACTTCAGCAGCTGTACAATAGAAAAGAAGAGACATGAAAGCATAATGAATAACAGTTTGGCTGTTTACTTCATTCCATATAGTTGAATGGAGATTGGCCAGTAAACTTACACAACTGAGGGGTGTCAAACTCATTCTCTTATCAACCAAGGGGGTCCTTCTTGCACTGTGTCAGGTTGCTATAGTCATGATGACATTGCCCTCCAATGTGCTGGATGCCAGTTGCATTGAGGACAGCCTTGGCTAAGCTGTACCAAGCCTCAGTCTTGCATTAACACCAAGTATAGTACCCCTGCAGCAGCCTATGAATGTAGTGCTTCACAAGGAGATCCAAAAAAATCCTGGACTCCTCAAAACTCCACTTTTTTGCTTTAAATTTAGCACCATCATCTCCCTCAACAGCCATGCCTAAAGAAGTCAAGCAACAAGTCTATGTTTGAATTGGCACCAAATTCCAATCTAGCATTTAACAGCCAATGTGCAAAGTCACACTCCCATGCCAAATGCATTTGCATGATGGAAAGCAGAGTTATCCATTGCTAGTCAAAGAGGCAGGTATTTCAACAAACAGCAATGAAGGTGTGATACATGGCAGTGAGATTTGCCATGTGTGATGCTCAGCTTATTCACACGTTTTCCAGTTGTCAACATTGAAATGCTTAACAGCTTGGCTTGACTTGTAAGCCTTAGCCTTTGTAGGTTAAATAGCATGACTCTGGACATACTTGTTTGGAAACTGCCCACTGTAAAAAGTTATTTGTACAAGGTGGCAATCAAACCAATGGAATAAAGAATGCACAAAATTCAACCCAGGTTATTATTTCTCAGTGCTGCATGAGAACAACTTCTCAACCATGGTCATTAGTGATATACTGCAATCAGTATGAATGGAGATATACTTCAGATAGGCCTGTATGTGTGTAACTTTAAGAAGGCATGGGAAGTACATTTCCATGTAAGGGGCAGTATTACTGTTTGTAAATATATTTTAGATGGATAGACTTTAATGAGCTGAGTAATACATGTTGTTGGTACAAACCCTTATGTCATCCAGTGGATAGTCAGCTGCCTGACAGGCAGGACTCAGGAAGTTAGAACTGGGGAGTCCACCTCTAAAAAGAGGACAGTCACAAGTGGAGTCCCTCAGGGATCAGTCCTGGGACCACTTCTTTTTGTCATTTAATTCTTTGAAGTCAAGCTAATGTCAATGGCCTCTGGCTGACTAAATTTGCAGATGATTGCAAATTAGGAGTTGTCATTGAAACCCCCCCACTGACAAAAATGTTCTCCCTAAAGGGCTGACACAGACAAGTAACTGGTGTCAGAGCCATGGACTAAAACTAAATCCCAAGAAAGGCATAAGAGCAACCTTCAGGAAGTCATCAATCCTGGTAACATTCATATTGGCAACACACCCCTAAGAGTTGACCCAGTAGTCAGGGACTTGGGGACACACCCAGACAGTAATCTAGCCTTTGACCATCATGTGTCTACTGTAGTGAGGAAATCCTTCTATGTTGTGCCACTTATAAACAACTGTATGGCATCTAATTCCAATGAAGTAATTGTTTCACTGCATTTGGCATTCATTAGACCTGTCATTGAGTACAGTGCTCTGTTTGATATGTACTTAACCAGGCATATACAAGAATTGGAATGTCCACAGAGGTTTCTCACTAAAAGGATACAGGGCATAAGTAACATGTCCTATGCAAACTGCTTCATGGTCCTATCCCTGTATTTTGTCTCCTACAGACTGGCTTACAGGGCATTGTTATACCCCACTTTGATGGACCTCATGCATATCGACAAAACAAACAGTGTCAGAATTACCTGTTCTAAAGACTTAAACCTTGCTGGTGATATAAATAGGACCTGTTGGAGAGAAAGGTATGTATCCCAGAGACAACCTCTTCTCTGGAACATGCTCCTCATCCATGTGAAGCAGAGTTCCTCCCTAACCTAATTTAAGTTTAACTTGGAGAACCGGATGGAGAAAAAGAAATGTATCCCTGTTTTGCCATCTGTCTCTAATGTACACAGGCAGCCTGTAAATAGCTCATCTCCCAGGCCCCTGCTTATACTTATCAAGTGTACAAGAACCTGTTAGAGATTTTGGATACAAGCGCAGGCTTAAAAAGGCCCTTATGGTTGTTAGTCTAATAAACTCCTATGAACAACACACACTGTCCTAAACACACAGCTGGGCTATGTGAGGAGTCAAAGTGATTTTAACTGAAGTATTCTGTCCATCATAGATATGCAAGTGCATTTTATTTAATTATCATAATTGTCCTACTTAAATAATTGCACAGACAATCAACTGGGTTTCATAAGTAAATCATTAATGAAATATGCTATCTAGAAAAGTATACATATGCAAGTATCACTGATACATTTCTTGCAACCAACCTACTTATGATAGCCATTTGTATGTAGTGTCACCTTCTTAATCAAAATGTTGTGAGAAATGATATTCTGACACCCTTTGTAAAAGTAAGTATTATCTGAATTTGAACCCGGGATCACCAGTGTTCTGTCTACAAACTCACTGCACCTATGCCTTCTGCCACAGAGACAATTAAACAGCAGGTGGGTGTTTCCACTCAGTACTGTCCAAATGTTGTTGTCAGAGAATCAATGTTAAGCCTGTTTGCACTACAGAAAGCTTCCCAAATTAACTTTGCTACTTTTTCCATAAACAGGTAAGCTCAATAGTGCACCGCTCAGCAGCAGGGAAATGCTGAAGGCAAGAAAGAGAAAAAACAGCATATGAATTGGGGATGAAAGTAAAACTTAAATTTTGAGTAATAATTTCAGCATACCTGCCACACAGCATGGATATGAACTCCAGGTCAGCTGTGTTATTAGTCCAAAGTCACTGCATTTACAGCTTGTGCTACAGAGAGAGAGAAAGTAAGGTAGCTATCAGGGGCACTTCACTCAGTGCAACTACCGACCTATGGTATCAGGAGTGTTTACACTGTTGAAGACTTCTGAAATTAAAATTTTCACTTTTTCCTGCAGCTGTGAGCCCTGTTTGCACTCTGCCAAGCAGCACACAAATTGAGAAGGCCAAAAAAAAAAAACAAAAAACAAAACTAAAGACATGAGTTTATTTCTATTGGTAACCATTTGATAGCTAGGACCCACTAAAGTCAGTCACAAAATACAGAGACTGAATGGAAAAAAAGAAAATACTTACATATACTAAGTCTAAGATGCCATTTCTCAGAGTATTCCCTTTTCTCCTGGATATGGCAATCTCAGATTTGGCATATATAAGTTTGGGGGAGCTTTCCCTCCCCACATGGGGGTGCATGGAGGCTTCTCTCTACAAAAAGAAGTTTAAAGGAAAAGAGTGATTTTTGAAATTCACTCTTCTCCTGTGTTTTCTGTTTGTTTTTTAGCTTGTTGACATTTAGCATCTAGAGTGTTAACATTTAAATAGGGGCCCATTTCCACTCATCAACAGTTATACCATTATCATGACACATGCAGCATTTTCACATCTGCTTTAGATGTTATAAGCAACATGTAGACTACACATCATCAGCATGTCATGGACTGACAATGACTCAAAAAGGGGACATACAGACAATGACAGCAGGTCATGCTTGGCAGACTACATAGAATTAGTCAGGACACAAATTATGACATTAAGAAGTACTTTTTACTGTGATGAAGTATGATTATGAGAGTTTATACAACATATGTGACAAATATGTCCACAGTACTCATGTTACTCCTTTTCTGTTGCAGTACTTTACAGACTGTCATATGATACAGCATCCTTTAATACTACTATTATTAATAAGAGCAATAGGTGACTAGAGAATAAGAACACCTCTGCAACCTCAAGTCACATGAGCTACATGTAAGGAATGGTACATTTATCCCATACTTTAGCATATATCTCATATACAACTTACTACTATTATATAGCTATTTTATATCCAGTTAATAAAATGTTTCTTTGAGCTTATTGCATGTATACCTTGTGCTACAGTGATACTTAGGTGAGACATAAAATGTATTCACTTACTGCTTATCAAAGTGCAGCTCTGCCAGTCTAAAATGTTCTAATGATGGCATTCCAAATTAAAATTTTCAATTTGTACCTTGTACAGTGGACTGTTTTTCACTGCCACATAATGCTGCCAATTCAAAATGCGCTTTGCCAAAACAAGCATAAAGGGTGAACACACAAAAAAATTAAAATACTAGCAGCCAGCCTGCAATAAAAAAAATAAAGGATTGGGAGATACAATTACATTGTCTATCTTACAAACCTGATCATATAATCAGGAAATAAGTAGTAACTCTGCCAAGCAGTACACTATCTAGATTTGAACCCTCAATTCAGTGCAATAACAACACACACACTCAGTTGTATTTCTTATCCCTCTTTGCCACCACACAGGCTTAGAGGAGGAATCAGAGAATGTACATACCATAGAGATCTGAAGAAGCAGGCCATTAAATAGATCCACAGAAGAAAGATCAGAAAATGATCCTGCCTTTTTGGCTTGAACATGTCTAGATAAATAATATATTGACAACATAGTTAGACTAATAATAGTCCGCACCATACTAAGGTAATGTTGGCAACACTGCAGCTCTGCTTGCTCTTAATTTTCAGAACATCTTTCCCTTCTCTCAGTTTAACTAACAGAAATGCAATGTCATATGCATTTTTTTGCATCTTTGTTTCAATGTGTAATATATCTGATGAATATTGAAGAACAAAAGGTAATCAGAGGATGGAGAATGTACTACTATTATTAAAAGAATATCAATGTTATTAGGGTTATTTTCATAGCTCTCTTAAGGTGCTTTCACACTTTTTTAAAGTACATTTTCCATGACACAACCACTGCAGAGAGAAAAGTATCTTGAATATTACTCCTTGCTATACTTAGAGTAATCACTAATGCTTTCAAGCCATTAGCAGCTAGTCATTGTCATTGCTCCTCCTTGCAGTCCTAGGGATAGTGTCTACAGTTTTGTAGCTCATTACATTTCTGTATTCAGGAATACTAATGATTTAATACCTCATTTGCATCTTCCCAATGCTCAGTGGGCTGAATCTACACTATCTCAAACAATTTAAGTTAGCCACCAAAGACTACTTCAAAAATCACTTGACCTGCCACAGTACCCATCCTCCCTGATCACTACCTACCTCTATACTACTACCAAACAAATTCTTAATACTTAGCTGGAATATCATTCATCCTATGCTTTTTGTAACCTCTTAACATTAACTTTACTCTGCTCACTTAAACCTGACTAGCAAACTTTCTATGTAGCTTCCTAAGCTTTTACTTTACTCCATCTACTTAGTTATATTAGCACATTGATTTCACTGTAACTTATCACTTACTATACTTTTATTGATTATTATTCTTTTGTGTATAGTATTATTTAAAAATTGTTAAAACTGTATGAAACTGAAACTGCTTAATACCTCTACTTCTATATTAATTGCTTTGTACATGATTTTGGAGCTTTTCTCCCCAGGCCTCCGCTGGAAAAGGGCTTGTGTTCAGTTGGACACTACCAGTCAATAAATGTAAAATAAAATAAATTAATTAATTAAATATTGAAATGTGATCATGTAGCTAGGGAAATTGAAGGAGGGGAAACTGTATTGATACATGCAGACCATTACTGCTATTTATATAAATACATATTGTGTGGTTCTTGTTAGTATTCTCCTTGAAGGCGTAAGCCAAAGTGCTAGAGACTACTGAGAGGCTATTGAATAAATCTGTGGTTTTTGGCCGTACATATTTGCTGCTTTCTCTTTTTTATTTTTTGTTGTGTACTATACATTGCTTCATGTCTAGTGATCCATCACTTAATGTGCCTAAAGTTTTTAGGCAAGATCTAATTGAGATGAATCAGACTACTATGGACCAATATACCTCGTCTATGGGTGACAGAATGAATACCCGAACTAATCAAGAAGAACAAGTTACTTTATGGCAAAGGTTTTTACAAAAGGAACAGCAAAGAAGAACTGATAATCCTTTTTTTGGCATTGGTCAACGAGCGGGTAATTCTTTGTCTACAGAAACAAAAAATATGTTTGATAAATTAGACAGACTCATGTCAAAGGAATTGGTGGTACATTTAAATCGTCTTAGCCTACAAAGATATTTAGAGCTAGACATTACGCCTCGAGGCTTGCGAGCCTTTAAAAATCCTACAACTCTGTTTGATATGCAAGATGAGACTGATAAAAAATTTCATATGAGATGGGTAGCTGCTGCTCATCGTTGTTCTATTGAATGGGTTACCATTTTGATAGAATGAGATAAAGTTAAACAAGCTAAACTGAAAGTAGATATAACAACTGCCTGTGTGACATTGTCCAATGCATTAGGTATTATACGCATGGAACAGTGTCTTCAAGATATACAAGGAAAACTTTTAGACTTTGAAAAAGAGCTGCTTAATACAAAAAAATATAAATTGAATTGTGATATTAAGGATTATGCTGGAGGTTCTGCCTTCTCTCGTCCAATTAACAACAAGAGACGACAAAGAGGTGTTCGATTTGCTGATCAGGAGAGTCAGAGACATAATGGAGGCTCGAGCGCATGCTCTGATGTCTTGACAGAATGGGAAAGTGAACCGGGAGATTTTCCGGAATTACCAGCAACACAAGACTCTCGTTTTTTGCAGCAAACTTTTCGGAGAAATAAACGGGTGGAATATACAGACAAGGAATCCAACAGAGGAGGTGACTATACAGTGGAACAAGGACATAGACAACAAACTGAGGTACAACCATCTTTTCAAAGATATAAACGAGTCAGAAGGAACTGATTTATTTAATTTATGTGCCTCTCGTTTAGTGAAAGAAAAAAATGGACTGAGTATAGATAAAATATATGTAGTTAATTTATGTGGATTTACATTGGATGATGCTACATATTCTGTACTTAATCGTGGTTTAAAGTTTATTCCTACTGTTTTACCTAGGTTGTATGTTTTGAAAAGTGATATGTACTGCTTTATACGAAAGTTACATTTAGTTTGTTTTTTTGAAAATAGAAGCAAAGATAATAACAGCTCTTCTTTTGTAGGTTTAAACAATGATTTGTCATCTTTTTCAAATGATTCAGAAGACAGTTTCTATTCCTGCATGTCAGATGATGAAATTTTTGAAAATAGTAATGCATATTGTAAGCTAGACACATCTAAAGTAGCAGTTAAAAGTTATTTTATTCCGCCTTTTTCCCATGAAGGCATTCAAAATTTTTCAGCAATGGTTGATTTTGCAATTGAATCAGTTCATAACAATTTTGTTGATAATACACAGTGTATTCAGTATAATCTAACTAAATTAGAATGACAGGCACTACAATGGCTAAGTAAAAATCAAGAGTTGGTTATAAAACCAGCAGATAAGGGGAATAAAGTTGTATTAATGCATTATACACAGTATGTTCAGATGTGTATGGAACGCTTGAATGACAGTGAAACTTATAAGAAATGCACCAATAAGGAATATGAAGAGGCTATAAAACAATTTAATATTCTATTGCATAAGGGTCATCGTTTAGGGTATTTTTCAAAAGATGATGTAGAGTATAAATTTAAGACAGAGAACTGTGAAATTGCTAAGTTCAACTGTCTGCCTAAAATACATAAAAATATCCATCATCCCCCAGGCCGAACTATCGTATCTGCCTGTAGTTATTTTTTGAATAACATGGGTATATTTTTACAGTTTTCTTTTTCCATATGTTGTTAAACAGAGATCTTTTATTAGAGATAGTTCTGATTTCTTAGAACAAGTGTTACCTATGAAGTGGACTAAGGATATATATTGGCTAACAGCTGATGTAAAAAGTTTGTACACCAGTATTAAACATGAATATGGATTGAGAGCATTAATAAAAACTTTAGGAGATAGTCCTTTATCATATTTTATTGTAGAACTAGTAGAATTCTGTCTGAAAAATAATTATTTTGTATTTGATGAACAATTATTCCATCAGCTTAAAGGCACAGCCATGGGGGAAGCTTTTGCCCCCATGTATGCCAATATTATGATGGGTCTTTTTGAGACGGAATTCTTGTATCAAAAGGAATTTTTCAAAAATTATGTGGTGAAATATTATCGTTATATCGATGATTTGATTTTTATTTGTAAGGGGGGCAGGAAAGAAGTTAATAACTTTATGAATGACCTACAGAAGAATGAGTTTTCTTTAAAATTTGATGGCTTTCAGTTAGGTAATAAAGTAAATTTTTTGGACATTAGTCTTGAAGGTGGTAAGGATGGAAAATTATTACCAAAGTATTTCGTAAATTTGAAGAGGGTTTGCATTTTTTAGATGGACAAAGTTTCCATCCCCCTCATCTATTGAAATCTTTACCATATGGTGAACTCATGAGAGTGAAAAGATTATGTAATAATACAACTGAAATTGATAAGGAACTCGAAAAAACATCTCAATTGTTTATTAAAAGGGGATATAACGTTGAGGAAGTGTTATCTTCCTTAGATAAGGTTAGAAAAAGTGATGTGTGTAAGATAGGCAAAAATGATAAAAATTATGATGGAAATTGGAAATTGAAACATTTAAAGAATTTATATGGTAATGACTTATGATCTCTTGTCAGACGAAGTGAAGCAGATAATTCAATTTTACTGGACTTCTCTATTTAAATATAGAGATTTGATTAATATCTTTGAAAAAAATGTAAACTTTTCGTTTAAAAGAGGTAAAAATTTAAAGGATATGTTGGTTCATGCTAGATTTCTTACCCCAGTGATAAGCTTGAATATAAATATGGATTTAATGGGCACCTACCCTTGTGGTAGGTGCATTTCTTGTCAATATATAAGTAAAACATTTCATAATATAAATGGAAGAAATTTTAAATCTATAGGGAATTTTTCATGTAATACAGAAAGAATTGTATATGCATTAAGGTGCCCATGTGGAATGTTTTATGTGGGGGAAAGTAAACGTTCTTTAAAAATAAGGTTGCAAGAGCATGTGAGGGACATTAAAAATGAAAATGTTGAAAGTCCGCTTGCAATGCATTTTAAAAGCCATCATAATAGTAATCCAAGTGGTCTATTAGCTACTGTTTTAGAACACATTTCTATTGTTAATAAGGATGAACATGTAAAAAGTAAGCTTTTATATAAAGAAACAATTTTTATATTGAAATATGGTACTTTAGCCCCTGGTGGGATTAATGTAGAATGCAATTGGAATGTTTTTTTATAATGGAATGATTAGTTAATTGAATATTTAATTAATTGATTGATTGTTGTGATTTTATTGTATAAATACATATTGTGTGGTTCTTGTTAGTATTCTCCTTGAAGGCGTAAGCCGAAGTGCTAGAGACTACTGAGAGGCTATTGAATAAATCTGTGGTGGATCTTGTTTTTGGTCGTACATATTTGCTGCTTTCTCTTTTTTATTTTTTGTTGTGTACTATACATTACTGCTATTTACTTGGAATACAATTTTCTACAAATTATAAAATGTTCCCAAGGTATGTTTGTACTCTTCATAAACTGTTCACTTTTTCATATTTGAAATGTATTTCAATATGCAACAGATTTTTTTTTAATCTATATGCATTTTGTCATTCACTGTTGTCATAGTCCAAATCTGTCAGTTTGTGTTCTGCTTTCAGAATTTTTTAATGAATGATATGGTTACATCACGCTATTGTGTTACTATCTGCTTTTGGAATTTCACAGGTTATTGCAGACAAGTTTAGTGTGCTTATTATCAACTTCAAGAAGTTGCACACGTGTAACCAACAGAGGCTTCTCATATGTCCCAGGGCAACCTACACAGCAATGGAGAAACCAATTATAATTGATTGACATTTCTAATTTGAGTTTTTGCCTATTTATTGATAATACTGCCATCCAGTAGCCAGTTAAACAACTGTTGTCCTCATTACAGAAGTGTTAATAGAATGTATGTAATGCAAATGTACTACATTTTTTGGGGGGAGGGGTTCCCTTAACTTATGTGCAGTCCTAAATGAGCAATGTGTGTTTAATTGTTTTGTGCTGATGGTTGTTGTACAGATTTTATTTGAGGAGAATAATATCTCTCTGTGCTAGAAGTGTGTTTTGTCTTTTTTCTGTTCCATGTCATACAGGATTATAGCACCCATGCAATCTGTTTCATGCAGGCCACCATTCAGTTATACGGAGAATGAGGTCATCATTCAGGCCTTATACCACCATGGATCTTTCCTGCTTGACATATTCAGAGGTGATATGTCTACCAGAAAAAGCATATGGCAGCAGGTGGTCACTGACATAAATGCAGTGGGCGGCCATGCTATAAACAATAATCAGGTGAGGCACCATGCCACTGATATGATTACAGCAGCATGCAAGAGGGCAGCTGTGGCAGTATGATAGCTATAGTGGGATGTCCTGTTACCAAACCACCAGCCACTGAAACTGTGGAGTTCCTGTCCACTGTCAGAGATCTCATTCAGACTCCTTGATGTTGGTGCTGATGTGAACGACAAACTGTGTGTGTCCCAAGAACATCTTCGAAGTATGATATATATAAGGCATTTACTGCCATTCCCAGTATCTTTATGTGTCAATACTTTATACTTGTCATACATCTGGACACATTGAAATGTGCTGCTTAGAAGAAACACAGTCTAATAGAGATTGTGGAGAGGTTTGGAAACTGGTCAGTCTGACTGATTCTGAGATATTTCTTAAGGGGCAGTTAGGCAGAACATTAATCTCTTGTCCTTGTGTCATTTGATTTGTGATACATGTTAGCCTTCTTTCCACTCCTTCCTATTTTTCTAGGAACATCAGAATTACCATCTGAAAGACTACCTGCACATGGTAAGTAGAAACTTCTGAGGATAGAGTAATTATTTTATTCCTTTAGTGGAAAAATTGTTTAACGTGAGTTTTAGAACACTGGATTATTGCTTGTCCATATTTCACTTATTCTTGTGTTTGTTGCTTATTATCCCAGGTGACCCTGACAGTGGCAGTGTAGAACTTGTACCACCTTATGCCAGAGTACCAATAGGATTTGATGATGATGCTGGTGATATAGAGGCACAGTCATGCGGTTTAGATGTTCAGTCTGACCCTGAGGCAATGGCTCACACATTTCCTGTCCTTATTTTGGACACAGTCAGTATGCCTACGCATACCCATTGCACTCAGCCCTAACATATAGGTAGGATTGGGTTCCTAGTAAATGATCGAATATGCATTCTTTCAAATGCTCCTTGATCGAACTTGAAAGCACCAAAAGGCAAAATAGCGAAACGGCATATAAGTGAAATCTTTCCCAGGGAAAGAAATCGCTTGGCCGCTTCCATTACTTTCCCATTTTCGTGACTGTAGTGTGATCTTGGAGTTGGTATATTTAAGTAGTGGGGTGTGGGGGCGAAGCTCCCCACTTTATGTAATGTTTGAAAATTTTTTTTTTTTTTTTTTTTTTTTGTGGAACAGTGATTTTTTTTTTTACCTTCGAAAAAAAATTCTGTTCTAAGCATTTGAGATTGTAAGCTTTCACTTACATAGGTTCAATACATTATCATTTACTTTTTTAAGAGTTCAATGATTTAACATAGACCCATAGGATTGAGGGTAACACAGTTGATCAGGGTGATGTGGCTACTCTGGTTGCAGAGCTGGTTGAGTCTGTCCATAGACATCATGAGTGCATTGTATCATTTGGCAATGTTGCAAGAGATGCTCAGAGGTGGCCTATGATCCACCCTTCTCCTGCTGCTGATCAGTTATTACGTTCCACCAAATGTATGTATAGGGCTGTCACAAAGGCACACCCACATTCCACCAGGACATCAAAAGACATAGTGAAAGTCCTAAACAGTGTTGCGTTCTGACATACATGACTGCCTCAACCATGTGGATAACTCTTTGGATAGGATAAGTGACACACTGGATTGGGCAATGTCTGTGATGGAATATCTATTGAGGAAGGATCAGCATCCACATGTCCATAGAGCCACAGTATCCTCTGCTGTTACCTGATGTGGCTGTGCTAGGTCTCGCTCTCATAGGGGCATTACTTTAATTGCTTCATTGGTGAGTGAGGTGTCCACATCTAGATGTGGTAGGCTATGGGATCATGGCCCTGGATGTAGTGATGAAGAGAGATCGTACAGCAGACATCACTCACATTTGGGTATCACTCTCACATCAAACTGGTGACATGGAAGTTGCAGTGCAACTGCTGGCAGAGGCAGTTCTCAGGGTCATTTGTGATGACACTAAACCAATAACTCTACCATGCATGGCTGACAACTGTTCGACATACGAAGACATAGTGCTAGCACAGAGCTTGATTGTGTTCATGCAGACACATTTCACAAAAATTGCCCATACTGACTCACACACACATGCAAGCTAAGCAAACCTTAATGTTGACTGTGATACATCTACTATTAACAGCCCAGAAAAAAAGGCATAATTTTTCCAAAAGAGAAGGTAGAAAAAAGAGGCAAGGGTCAAGTGAAAAGGAAAAAATCAAAACTGAATGTGAAAGGATTGAAGAATATTACTGTAAGAAAAAAGAAGAGAAAGACAGATGTTAACTACATGGCTCAAGTTGTGGATATACAAAGCCAGCTGGATGAGAACTGTATGCTTGCAAATGTAATATGCAATGAAAACAGTAGGATTAATAAGACTAATGGTGATGAAGATCATTCATTTGTAACAATTGATAGAGCAGATATTACTGTACTGGAAGCTGAATATTCTTCAGATCTGGTCAGAAAAGATATTGCAATTGGAGATTCTATTATTAGAGGAACTGATACTTACATTCACAAAGAAGATAATGAACATCGAATAGTGTTATGGTCGCCAGGAACAAAATAGAAGATGTGAGACAAGCCTTGGAATGCCTTAATGTAAGGAAGTACGGATCCTTTTTATTCATGTTGGTACAAATGATGTCATCTGCAACGATTCTCTGACTGTGGGGAACTGTCAGCCCTCATAGATAGTATAGCTTGTACTGGTGTTAGGATGTATTTTTCACAAATCATGTGTAGAAAGGATAGTCAGGTCACTGTGAATGAAAAGATTTTTTGGGGTAAATACCAACATGAAAAAAATGTCCCATTTTAAAAAATGGAAATGTGTAGAGCATCCAAGCCTAGTTTTCGACACGTATTCAGACAGGATGGTGTGCATTTGTCAAGATCAAAGAACAGAATTTTTGCAGCAGATATTTTGCAGTATTTGACAAACACTAGGCAGGATTTTTGCCATGTTGAAAATTTAGCAGCACACATATAGCAACATTTGATGCATCTCTGATAGTTTTTAATGCTAAGAATATTAATAATAAATGTTTTTTATTGGAGAATTTGCTATGTTTCCACAATATTGATGTTGTTATTGTTTGTGAAAAATGGTTAAAGAACAATGACTGGAAACCAGTTTTGTCAGGGTATAAATGTTTTTGCTGTAACAGACATTCTAACAAAAAATCAGGTAGAGGTGTTATGATAGAGATGAAAGATAGTTATAAGACATGTGATTATTACATAATCAGTAACACCAATACTATAGATTGTGTGACTCTGACAATAAAGACAACCCTGAAACATTAACAATTGTTGGAGTGTATAGGCCATCAAAGTCAAGTGCTGATGACCTAGAGGAATTCATATATTTCTTGCATGAAACACAAGAAGGGAGATTATTACTTGGAGACTTAAATTTACCAGAAACAGATTGGAATAATATTGATTCAACAACAGTATAAGGAAATTATTCACAACATATGTACAGGAACAATTCCTACAGATTAAAAAAAAAAAAAAAAAAAAAAAAAAAAACTACCATATTAGACATCATTTGTGTTTCTAAAGAAATTACTGTTACTTCAAGTCAAGTTTTGTCACTATGTGCAGTAATCACGGGGTTAAAAAGGTTATATTTTTTTGCTAGATAATTCTGCCAAACTAAAATCTAAACCAATGCACAGAAGATTAATTACAGATTATATGGAAACAAAACAGTCACTATGTTAAACTGGAGTGATGTGTTCAGTGGAAAAACTGCACATGGAATGTGGAACATTTTGAAAGAGAAATTGTTTGAGTGCAAAAAATTAAAAAAAATGTTTAACATCAGGATCTAGGCATACAATGTCAGGGGGATATATTTCCATAAGAACAAGATACCTAATTAAGATGAAAGACAAAAAATATAAGAAATTGAACAGAGGTCAAACTTCAACTTTGAAAACTGATATCAACAAGTTGGACAAACAAATTAAGCATAGTATGAGACAAGATCAAGAAAATTTTGAAGAAAATGTATATAAAGATACTAAGCATAATAGGAAATGTTTTTATAGATACATAAGATGTGGAAGGAGTAAAGACATGCAAATTGATAAACTGTGTGTTGAGTATAATTTTATTCTCAGACACAACAGATTATAAATATATTTACAAAATCTTTGGCTCTACAAAAGGGGATGATAAGTTGTCCTTGTGACATCCAGGCAACTGCAGAAACTGGAATCAAATTAGGTTATATTGAAAAATAACTGTGTAAACTGGACCCAAACATAGCACAGGGAGGAGACGAAATTAATAATAATGACCCGAGGACACTTCAGCAAGAACTTACAGTCCCATTATATCCATTATTTAGAAAGTCATATAAATATGGAGAGATTCCTCAAGATAGCAGACATGCACTTACCAAACCTGTCTTTAAGGGAAAGGGAAGTAGGACAAGTCCAGAGTCATACAGACCCTTAAGTCTACTTTCATGTTGTGGAAATATAATAGAGAAGGTAATATTCGATAAGTTATTTTCAGACTTGGATAGGATGGGACTTGAAACCATACATCAGCACACATATGTTGAAAAGAGATTTATTACCACCTGTAACATGATGTTCTATAACAATATAATAACAGGTATGAATGAAAAGTTGCACTGTGATGTAAGTTATATAGATTTAACTTCAACATTTGACAGGGTCATACACAAAACACTGATCAATAAATTAAAACAATTAGGTATTGATGTAATCTTGAAAAGATGGATTGCTGCATGGCTATACATAGGACATGGTAAGTATCATACAGCAATTGGAAAGGTGAAATGCTTAGTTACAACCATGGTGTCCTACAGGGATCTGTCTTGGGCCATAACTTGTTTAGATTGTATCTTTCAGACCTAACTTTTTCATCTGAGGTATTCTACAGTCTATATACAGATTACCTTTAATTGGGTAAACTGATTACATGTGTTACAGATAATGCATGTCTGAAAAAGAACTTGACTAAATTAACCATTTGGTTACAGGAGAATAATATGCTGATAAATACATCAAAAGCTAAGCATATGAGATTTGGGAGACATAAAGTGAAAGGTGAATATTTAACACAGCACATAGTGATGGAAACAATAGATTCATATAAAGACATGGGTATGGGTACATCCGGCTTTAAGTTTTTCTAATCATATTAGCCAATTGGTTAATGATAGTTATAGAACTATAGATTGTATAAAAAGAAATATAAAGTCTCAGAAATCAGAAATGATGAAGTCATTGTTTGTTAGTTACATTACACCCAAACTTGAGTATGGAATAACAATATGGAAACCTTGTAAGAAAACAAGCATGACCGAACTGGAAAACGTACAGAAGAAATATACCAAGGGCATCTATGGATGTGAAAATTTAAGTTATTATGAAAGACTAAAATATGTGAACTTATACATTGTCTCTTATAGATATTTAAGAGGAAATCTTATTCAGGTATATAGGACATTTAGAGACAACTATCTCTAGGAATGTTTGGGGTTATCAAAATGTACTAGGGAATTATCAAGCAACCTATGTAGAAGATTCTATAGGAATGAGAAGTGGACTAATTGGTTTTCTGAGAGAGCAGCTGATGCATGGAACAGACTACCAAATTACATTAAATCAAGTACTAGTTTACATATTTTTAAGAACAGCCTGAATACTTATAGTGGAAACAAATGTTTTGGCATACTGACAGGCTAGAAGGGCATTAATATCCATGCTTGAAATACTTGTATGCATATATGTATGTATGTATGTAAATGTTCTACTTTACTGAATGTTCTGTGTTTATTTCTCACACACACACACACACACACACACACACACACACACACACACACACACACACACACACACACACACACTCATTACTTTGGTATCAGCCTTGGTTTACTGCCCCTCCCGTGCAAATAATGATACCTGTGCCATGCTCTTTTATCATTTGGGTTTGACTTAGGGTTGTACGTATGGGTTTACTTCAGAAGACTGACAAACCAAAAGACTGAATCCCAAAGGACTGAAAATTCAAAATACTGAACACATTTTTAATGCAGGGGGCAAGCCCCCCCCTGCACCCCTCATGCAGGGGGCTGCAACCCCCACACCACACTGATAACTATACCAACTACAAGATCACACAACAGTGGAGAAGGGGCAAATTCCATCATTCAGTAGTTTGAATTTTCAGTCTTTTGGGATTTAGTCTTTTGGTTTGCCAATCTTCTGAAGTAGACCTGTACATATACATATGTCTGCTGCATAGAGTGGATAGCTAAGTGAGTCTTTCTCACAATGCTGGCTTTATGAATATGTGCTACATAAGAATATTTTGCATGTTTTTGTACATGCTCTTTTCGGAGTGATTGATTGTTAGTATTGTAAGTCATGCATTCAAACCAGTGATATTACATTCCTGCTTACTGCTCTGCTTGTGATACTGTTGATATAATTCTCCTGGAGACTGGTTTATATACAGAGGGTAACTGACTGGCAAGATGCAGGTCATAGTGTACAGTGCATAGCTGTATGTTACACATACACATGCAAGAGAGCAGCAACAGCATCTAGCATTGCTTTTTCTAAGTGTGATGTTGCCTGTATTCCAACAGGTTTTGGAATGTATGGCAATGAGATACACTAAATGTACATGATAATTTTCTAGCTTCCTGAATGGCTTCACCATCTTGGATCAGTTAATTAGCATGTAATTTCACTAGCTATGCTTTCATTACCATAATCTGCCATCATCTTGAAGAGCCATTTAATGGATACAAAATACCCAGCTATCATGTAGCCATTCATAAATCTGGCCCATGGTTGTGGTAAAGATTCTGGTAGGATGTATTGGGATAATTATTGTAACTTCAATCATATGTAATATTTTGTAAGTTGTTTTGTTTTTGTTTGTGATTTTGTATGCCACTATTGTAAACAAATTGTATAGAATTTGTTCTTAAATAAAGTCCCACCAGGCTTTTTCACTATATGCTGTGGGATTTGTTTTACATCCACCTCAGATGTCACTAATTCAGACAGTTGAGATCTTATTCTGATGATGTATTTACATGTTGTTGAAGCATTGGTGGTCAAGAGTCTTAAGTTTGAAAATTAAAGTCATTCAGTGTGTCACTGAAATGAGTTGTATTGTGTGAGCTGGTGGAATGCTTCTGAAGGGTTTTTATTGTTATCTTCTCTGTGATGCCACTGAGTAGTTGGTATAAGTAATTTAGAGATGTGTGAGAGGTGGAACCCCCCACATGGGGAGGTTATGAGAGCTTGTTCCTGCAAAAAAAAATGTTTGTGTTTTATACATTTTTCAAGTCACAATTTTTGGTATTTAAATTTTAGTAAATGGTGATTCGAAAAACAATGATCTGATCACACATAGGTAAACTGGTCTAACATCACATCTGAAAGGAAGCACGTCAGGTGTGCAGACATCTTCTAATCTTTCATGGTAATGTCAGTATGAACAGGAATTTAGGTATCTAGTATAAGGATAAAACCCAAAGCTCAGCATGAACAGGAATTTAGATGTTTGGTCATATGATAGAATTCAGATATTAGCATGAACAGAAATGAGGTATCCTAGTACTAGGATAGAACCCAGAGCTCAGTAAAAACATAAATTTAGTATTTTGGTATTAGGATAGAACCCAGAGCTTTCTCATATTAAGAACATCAAAAGCAAGCATGTTAACTACTCATCCACAGGCACTGAAATATTCAGTTATCATACCTTTTTAACAATCACATGTAAGAATTATTCAACAGGGTATATGATTTGAAGCAAATAGAAAATTAATATTATAATACTCAAGTGCAGACCATTGATTTGATGCATAAATCCTGAGTTAAATTTCTTTTTTATTTTTGCAGGCCTTGTAATACACCACAAAGTAATTTTGTTATGGCTACCATTATGAATGGTGTAAATGCAGCCTTGTAAGGATTAGAATAACTGAACGCCACTCCCCAAATAAAATTAAAGAAAATACAACACGCTCTAAATTTTTGTTGTTGGTTTCCAGAGGGGCTAGTCCCCCTGCACCCCTGATGTGAGGGTATAAGCCCTCCACATGTCCCAAGTATAACTCCATAGTTGCATCAACTAGAACAAGGGAATATTATCCCCAGAATAGGGCACCATCACTGACACTACTAACCAACAGTGATTTTCTGTGGTGCAGTTTTGATCCTCAACATCTTGAACTTTAGAAGAATAACACTTGAGAAGTCAAAGGATAACAATTTTTATATTTAAAGTAGTGGCTTGATGATAAAGCTTGAAAAAGGAACACATGACAAGAGTTGTGCAAGAGGAGGTGAGAGAGACAGGGTGTTATATTTTTTGTTGGGAATAGACCCTGTATTTTTCAAATAATTTTATGTAAGATGGCAGTTTTGTTAGAAAGTAGGTTAAAGGGTGTAGGAGACAGGAGTAGAGAAGGAAGGAGGTGAAGAGATGTTGGGCTGAGGAGGACACCAGATCCACAGGACCACAAATATTTCCACTGCCTGATGGTGTTATAGTGCAGAAGCCTGCTATTGAGAGGGTGGAGGCCTGTGGTGGCAAAGTGCTTGGCACCATCCAAGGCAGCAAGTCTCAAACCTGCTGAAGAACATCTAGGACTAGCTGAAGATGTCTCTCTACTACCTTCTCCACTACATCCTCCATCAAGTCCTGATAGCCAAGGTGTTTGAATAGTGCCATACTGACTTATGCCAGGGTAACTACAGGACTGTTACCATTGTCCTGAAACTATGAGGATGTTCCTGGGAGGGTAAAGGGCAAATGCTCCCTGACCTGGGAGGAAAGTGTTTGGGCTTCTGTTATGATTCTGTACCTGTAAAAACATGTACAGAAATGGGAGAGAAAGAAAAACAAGGAAAATAAACTAATCCATAATTAAAATAAGTAAAATGGGGAGGGGGTAAGCAAAAAACTGAGGCATTAAGTAGACTCATAATGTCATACATCAGTGCATTCTTTATTAATAGAGAATTCTTTAATTTATTCAAAAACAAGTATGGGAAATGGCATTGGAAACGTCAGCAATCAGTATAGTGCTGTAAAGTGGTTTGCAGTTTCCTGGTACTAATGAGATAAGCTAGTAATGTTAACACATTTGAAATTTCTGACTGATATGAATTGTGATGCAATTGTGTACTGAAAGCACTTTACTTCTTTTATTATCTTTGCAGATGTGTTACTTCTGCAATTATACTTAAAAAATAAGTAAAACATGGAAAAAAGGTAATTTATTTCTTAAAAGACTTGTAGAATAGAAGTATTTTTTTTCTTTACATACTCAGTCACTCCCTCAGTTAGTCTCTTCAGTGGTCTTGACTCATAAGCATTATTGCATGGGATCTCCTCTTCTGCTGCATTGTGAAGACATACAAGATATTTGCTTACCGATCATACATGTCTGTTTAAATCTCTCTTACATGATTATATTTACTAATCAGCAAGGTACAGAATTTATTATTGCATTTGCTTAAAATGTGTGATTATTTCTGTAGATGAATCCACTAAAAACATTTCATGGCAATGTGTGCTTTGATAATTTGCAAATCTAATTTATATATAAGATGATTAAATATAAATGTATTCATAAATAAGTAAATAGTGCATTTCTCAGTATCCTCTGTGCTGGTCATTCACTAGTTGCTTTATTCACAACCCCCACCTCATATCTGCCTAGGGTGTGATGTCTAATTGATTTCAACCATCTTGTACATGCAGTTAATGTTTTGGAAGAAATTAATGGCTTACATAACTATCATATTACTAAACAGTTTGTGACTTACACAAACCAAATATTTTATATATATATATATATATATATATATATGGTTTACTATAACAATGCCGACGTGCACTTGCACGGCTATGAAGTATTCGAACAACAGATGTTCGAATACTTCACATTTCGGCAGGTGATGTGAGCGAACGTTACCATTGCGAATGGACTGTGCATTCGCAATTCTAACGTTCGCTCATGTGAGGGGATCGCGGTACAGTGAGGTTAGGGAAATACATCCCTTTCCTCACTGTAGTGCGATCTCGGAGTTGGAATATTAAGTTGGGGGGGTGTGGGGGGCTGGTTAGGTAGGTAGTTACGGGACAGGTGGGAGTGCTGTGTATTGCCAAAAATATTGCGAGCGACATTTTCGACAATACACATCTGTTTTCGACTTTAGGTAAATTCGGAAATGTTCATTTCCGATGTATAAATTCGAAAATACAGACATGTTTTGTTCTGATTTTCGAATTTATGATAATAAACCATATTAGGTATATATATATATATATATATATATATATATATATATATATATATATATATATATATAGTTCTATACTGTATCACTTTTATAAATGTATATATATATATATATATATAGAGAGAGAGAGAGAGAGTGAGAGAGCATTACTTAAGCATATACATTGGCATTTATACACAAAAGCACATGTACACACAAATATACTATATTTGTATCCAGAAGCATTTGTTTCTGTTATATGTCAGTAATATCTCCTATGTCTGATTTTTGCACTATACAGATATGTAGCCTTACCAGTACTGCGCATCAAGTATTTCAATTGACCACTGCCTATAAAAACTTGCAACTGGTCAATTATACCCTCATTTTTACAACTATACCAAGAAGCAAGACTAAAGTACCTACTGCTTCAAAGTACTAACTGAAATACATTACGGTTGAACAAATATATATGCAATCATTCACAAATGAGTAGGAACAAGAAATCAATTAATTTTCTTCTGCAATACATATTGACAAATGCAAGCTTCTAAATAAGCAAGCAGTAGCTATCCACTTTGTGCATCAGACTTATATGTAACACTAAGTCTCAAAGACATGCATAAAGGACATGGCACAGTTATCATCATTTATATGGGGGGGGTGATAGAAGGAGAAGGCTGACACCAAAGAAATGAGTTTATGTAAGAAAGGCGTACAGTACTGTTCAGATAACTTGTGTGTGTGTGTGTGTGTGTGTGTGTGTGTGTGTGTGTGTGTGTGTGTGTGTGTGTGTGTGTGTGTGTGTGTGTGTGTGTGTGTATGTGTGTCTGGGTGTGTGTGTGTCTCTGTGTGCCTGGGTTAGCGCTATGTCCTGGCATTTTGGACTGGTGTGGGTGATGCAAGGTATGCTACTCAGTTCAGCATCATTGCCACCAATCACAAGATCACAAGAACCTCCTCTGCAGTGAGATGCACTGCTACTTTCACAATCCTGGCTAGAAGTCAGGGTGCTACCAGAATGTAAGTGATTTCCGCTGGATGAGCTCTCATCAGGATTATGTCTAGAACTACAAACTCATGGCCTACCATGTCTGGCTATGAAAACTGCAATCACTGACAGAGCAATATATGTAGTGTTGCTGCAGGAGTAGAATCTTACACAGCCCTGTCTACTAGCACCAGAAGATAGAGCAGCTCTCCATCTATGTGGATGCCCTCCCTCCCCCAACAGATGTTCCAGCACAGAAGCTGCCAGATCCATGTGCCTTTCATCCTGTCTAAGGAGTTGCCCACATGGTCCAGGGAGTCACTCATATCAGAATGCACAAGGTTTAATAGTTACACTTTCTCTTCTGAGGTGGAGATGGAATGTGCCTGTGCGTTTCACTGATAGCTTACAATGCTGAATTTCAAGATACTAAATCTTAAACCATAGACAAGCACACTTAGAACACCAATAACTAAGCCTTTCCAGAACTTAAAAATGACTTACTAACCCTCTTAACAGAAATGGGACAATGTACAACCAAACTAGTTGGTGAGCTATGCCCCCCAGTGTGGGGGGCTACTGACATCCACACCCCCATAATTATATATACTAACTCCAGGATCACACTACAGTGGGGAAAAGGGCATATACCTTTAACTTGCTTTACAGTACTCTAGACACTGTCACTACCGTTGCAAACTCACAAAACATTTGCCAAATTACTTTAGATACTTCCCATAAAAATGCAAATAGAAAACCCACATTTAGAAACACTACAACACTACCTTCTACAGGACTAATGGAATTCTAACTGTCAGCACTATAAGTTATGGTAATTGTTTTTATCACAAACAAGTCACAGGTGAAGGAAAACCCACAACAAGTCTATGTCTTGCATGTCAGTGAAATGAAAGTCAGTCAAATGAGTTTTAGGTCAAATGAAATGTAGGTCAAATGGGTGTCAGTTCATAGATTAGGTTCATAGATTAGTACTAAGCTAACTGCCCTTGCGAGCTATTTTTAAGCCTAGCCTATTATCCCTTGTGAGACTCAAACCCTGTACCTTGTGTTTGTAAGGCAAACACCTTAACCACTGGGCCACCCTCCTAACCCAAATGAGTTTTAGATCAAGTGAAGTAGACCAATATAAATATACATATATATTTGTGTGTGCATATTAGACATCCTAGATATATACATATAAAGATATAACAATGACACTTGCTTCTTGCATACCTGGAATGTTTGAAGGTCTGCTTGTGACACTATGATTCTGTCATCCACATCTGCACCAGCATCATGATTTCTGGTAGAGCCCTCTGCTGAGTTATCTGGATCTCTGATAGTGGACAACAACTTCTCAGTTTTAGTTAGTGGTTGTTTGGTAGCAGGACTAGCCCCTGTAGCCACCTCTTTCCAGGCAATTGCAGTGGCCCTACAGTGGGGACAGGTTATCATGTCAGTGGTCAGGTGTCTTATCTAGGAGTAGGTTGCCCCATGCCCTCAGACAGCATTAAGGTCATCGACCACCTGCTGCTATATCCTGTCTCAGGCAAATTGGTCACCTCTACCTCCCCTAATAGAAATGCTCCATGATGATGTAAGGTCTTGATAATGACATCATTTTCTACATCACTATATGGTGGCTTACAGGGTACAGATGTCTTTTTGGGTACCATATCCCTATATGAAATAAACAGAAAACAACACAAAAAATGTTATAGATATATATATATATATATATATATATATATATATATATATATATATATATATATATATATATATAAATAGGGTGACTGTGAGCTCAGGTCTGCCTGATTTTATGATGTGTGAGCTTATTTCTGTCTGTATGCATCCAACATGCTAACAAACAATTTCTACATGTTAGGTGCTCATTATGACTACACTCAAGTTAGCACCCTCATCACCCCCCCTACCCCTTCAATAAAAAGAACTATATTTAGGTTCATAGGTAGTTACTAGGCTATCTGCCCGAAGGCAAATGCCTAGCCGGAATGTGTTGGCTTTTGCCACCCCCTTAGATTAGCTCCCTGTGCCTCTGTCCAGCAGAGCCATTGAAGTGATCCCTGGGATAAACTTTCTGTTTCCCATCCACTCGTCAAGGTTTCTCTTGAAGAGGGTTAGCCAGGAGCTCTGTCTAATATAGACTGGAATCTTGTTCCAGAGCATGGGAAGTCTCTGGGACAGGAATATATCCCTCCAGCATATCCTATTTATTGTTATGGTGAGGTTTAGATCCCTGGAGTGTGAGGCTCGATGGGATATGGTTTTCTTTAGGTGGAGCATGTCCATCAATTCTGGGTTGGACATGGCCTTGTATATCAGGCACAGATCACCTCTGAGTAGACGGTATGCAACTGAATTCAGCTGGAGTTTCTTCAGTCGAGCTGCATAGGGCATCTGCTTGAGGCCAGTGATTCTCTTGATGAGGTACTTCTGTGGTCTTTCCAGTTGTTGCAGGTGTCTTGTAATGTGCATCCCAAATGGGGCATTGTACTCTATGATGGGTCTGATGAGTGATGCGTAAAGGAGCACAATGACCTCTTTCGATCTTGATACAAACCCTTTTGTGATTAGGTGGGCCACATAGAAGGATTTTCTAACCACTTTGGCAATGTGATTATCAAAGGAGAGGTTACTATCTTCTTGGCTCCCCAGATCCCTTATTACGTCTTCTGTATTTAAGGGGTTACCACCTATGTTGTGGTTTGTGGGTACTTTGTTTTTCCAAAGGGAATGACTATGCACTTTTTGGCATTTAGCTTGAGGCCATGGTTTTGACACCAGGTGTCTGTCTCAGTAAGACCCTTTTGGAGGATGTCTGTGTCGGCCGAAGAGACAATTATAGACCCTAGATTGCAGTCATCTGCAAACCTGGTTAGCCATAGTCCTCCTGTGCTTGCCTGTACCTCTGAGAAGTATATGCTGAACAGGAGGGGTCCTAGGACTGAACCCTGGGGAACACCACTTGTAACCGGTTTAGAGTCAGACCTAGCTTCCACAACTCTTACCATGTGAGTTCTGTCCATGAGCCAGTTAGCAACCCATCTCGTGACGTAGGGGTTTATGTTCAGGCTGGTGAGCTTGTCTATAATACCTGATTGGGGAATGATGTTGAAGGCCTTTGTGAGGTCTAGGTAGGCTGTGTGGACCACCTTTCCCTTGTCTATAGCCTTGGTAACTGTCTCAAAGAAGTCCAATAGGTTTAGCAGGCATGATCTGCCCTTAACAAATCTGAACTGGGTAGGGTCCAGTGTTTGGAGGTTCCCAATGTCTCTGTTATTGAGATCCATGAGGATGTGCTCCATAGCTTTGCAGACCAAGCTAGTCAGGCTTACAGGGCAATAGTTCCCAGGTCCATTGTGGCTCCACCTTTGTGGAGCAGAATAACTGTTGCTGTGCGCCACTCTGTGGGCATGTAGCCTGTGGAGAGGCTGAGTTTAGACAGTGTGTTTAGGTGAGGGGTTAGTTCATCTTTGAGCTCATGTAGGACGCAGCCTGGGACACCATCCATTCCCACTGATGCTGTGTTTTTGGCTTTGGAGAGGGCTGTTTTAACCTGAATGTCTGTGATTTCAGGGGCACTACATTCTTCTGGTATAGTTATGGGCCCTTTTGGGGGTGAGTGGGGGGTGAAGTTAGCACTGAACCTGTCTGCCAGGATGTTGGCTATATCGGTTGGTTCAGTGTATTGTGTGCCATTCTGCACTAACTCCGAACAGATCTGGGAATTGCCACTTAGATTCTTGACATAGCTAAAGAATGCCTTGTGGTTATCTTTGGAGTCCATGGCAATTTTTCTTTCAAAGCTAGCCTTGGATGATTTTATGAGGGAACATAGTTTTTTGCTGATACTGATCAGGGATGTTTTCCCTTCTTGGGATTTTACTCTTTTCTGTACTAGTTTCCTCCTTCTATTGTATAGCTTGTTTATGGCAGGGGTCCACCAGACTGACTCTGAAGAGAATGCATTTAAATGTGCACACAGCTCCCTTATACCAATTTTTTATTTAAACATCCTGCATGAAGCACACTGATGAGGTCATCCAGACAAAAGTGTACTCACTTCCCTTAATAGTAAGTCCTCTCCTGTAGTGCATACAGGTAATACATTCCTCTCTAGATTGTATAACTAGATAGGTAAAAGGTTTGATACACAACATGGATGACTTATGTTTGCCTGTGAGGGTGTTTACAGTTGGTGAGTGTGTGTTTAATCAACCTCTACTCTAAATAAATGTTTTAAAACGATAGATGACTACACAATCCCCTGTGTTAAACTTTCACATCCACAATTTCTTTGCAGACCAAAAGTGTAGCTATGCATAGTGTACACACTGTAATGATTACAATTTTCTATCCATTATGTAAAGAAAAAATTGCTTTTTCTAGACAATAGTACGTCCATAAATTTGTAACGTAATGCTTCAAATAACAGTGTCATAGGTTTAAAAATGGCCATTTAATGTTTTATAGGGAAAGTGATACAAACATTTGTTACGTGGGGTGGTGGTAAACATTTCCATTCTTCACAAGGCAGGTGTTTTGTGTGGCATCATTGAGACCACACGATTGCAACATTACATTATCTTCCTATACCCCTGGCTCAACACACTAATGAGGGCATTGTTTTCCAAGTGAACTGTCACTATTTAAATGTCAGACTTCTACTGTGATGCTTGCATGTCTAATACTACTCTCTAGAATGTGTAACTAGATAGGTAGGATGTCCAAATATGGGTCTATATTATCTAACTGAAGAGGCATTACAGTGAATGCCTCTTCATCGACTCTTAAAGAGCGAAGTGGCAGTTATGCGAACGGCCAAATCAGCAATTTTTTTCCTAGGGAAAAAAATTGCTTGGCCATCGGCGTGAATTTCCTCCTTTACCCACTGTAGTGCAATCTCAGAGTTGATATATTTAGTGAGGTGTTGTTAGTGATGTTTCGTTTCTGACCTGATCAGTGATTTTTTTTCCGTAGGAAATAAATCACTGATTTGGCCTTTCGCGTAATTGGTGGTTCGCTCTTTAAAAGTCGATGAAGAGGCATTCGCTGTAATTCCTCTTCGATTAGATAATATAGAACCCCCAAGTACTGCAGTGCCTATCCTCTACAAGTGTGATTGCCAATGGAGTGATGATTGTTTTACACACATTTGCAGTGGTAACTTTTACAAACCTCGAATGGCTATAAAACTAATGTTACCAAATACATCTCCTTGGCAATACACTGCTGATGTCATCCCTTCATAAATGCTGTATGTCTCAGTTGTACTCATTATTCTCCTGTGGCACTGACTGCTGATAATGTGCTGTATAGCAGATAGTGGATAGGCAGGTGGTTCAATTCCATCACTGCTCCAATGGTGTGGCAGTTATTACTGTTATATACTGTTGGTTATTTCACAACTACCTTTATGTATCCCCCTAATTATGAGATTGAATTCCAGTGGCACTCTGTTACACTAGCAAATCCAAGCATCACCAGAGAAAATAACTTTTTGTGCACACAATAATTACATACTGCTAACATATCTGCAGTACGTAACATTTGGACTACACATTTTCTTGTGTTGTGTGATTTGATATTGTGATTTGTACATTTTCTTGTGTTGTGTGATTTGATAGTGTGATTTGTACATTGTTTAACTACATATGTAGGATGCTGGAGTCCAGTTTTGAGTGTGTCTTTCCCCCCATACTATATACACTGCTCTGGAAAGACATATGTAGTGTGTAGCTATACAGTGTTATTGTGCACTTCAAACACTTGTTAGCATAAACATCCAGCTAATAAACAATGATGAAGTAATCCATTTAACCGTGCACTGCTTCAGTTGACCTCGACATGGTCATGCGGCATTTGCATTTCAAGCAATGATATTTAGCATGTGATCTTAGGTAGTTATCTGAAATCCATTCATTACTGCTCAAACTACATTGTGTCGGTATTATTGTGACTGTACGTGTTACTAAAACTGTCGTCAAGCACATTTGCTTTATACATACATAGTTGTCGATCCCTCTTAGTAAAAGCTAGGACAATTTTTCAAATAACATGTTTTTATTCAAAGTAATGCTGACATTTGATTTCATATTCCTTATATAACATATGTAGGAAGTGTTATCCTCTGGCACAAGTCAATGAGACAACATGCTCTCTGTTGCTGATGTACTACGGCAATTACAGGCACACACATCCCTTGCAGAAATAACATGATGTAACACCTTCACATAACCACATTTGTCACAGTTGTAGTGATGTTTCTACCATGGTGCACTCATCCTATAAAATATCATGTATTGTCTGCTGTCAAATGCTCATGTGTTGAACATCCAAATTCAATCCCTGTTAGCATTATTGTATCTTATACTGTAATGCATGAATGACATATACTACAGTTATAATGTGTTCATTTACAGTGTGAGAGTCCTCCATGATGTCTTTCATCTCAGAGATTATTCACCACACATACACCTGATGTAATAAGCTATCATAGGTGGATTGTCGGGTCTATATTACAACATAAAACTAAAACACATTTGAACATTGTAATATCGAACCCTAAAGTCCAAAAGTGGAAAATAGTGAAGCCACGGACATCAACTTTTTTCCCAGGGAAAAAAATCGGTGGGCTGTTTTCGGGGATTTGCTATTTCCTCCACTGTGGTGCGATTTTGGAGTTGGTATATTTAAGTAGAGTGTGTGTGTGGGGGGGGGTGAAGCCCCCCACTTCAGTTTAAGTTTAAGGTTAAGTTGTTTTTTTTTTGGCACAGAACAGTGATTTTTTTCCTGGGAAAAAAATCGCTATTCTGTGCTTTCAGTTTTGTTGGGTTTCGGAGAGTAGGGTTTGATATTACAACAATCAAACTTTGTCATACTAACTGTACAACTTCCTCTGTGGTTCATCCAGATGTCATTAACCAGTAGAGTCACATTTCTTGTTGTTGAATTCCTGAAAGGGTCAACATTATATATGAATGTACTGATTACATAAACACCACTATATTGGACAATGCTATATCAATACAGGTTGTGATTACACAGCAACAGAATGTTTATTCAGGGCATGTTGTACTGTGAGAACTCCTGTGGCATGTGCATTGAGTACTAGCTTTTATTGCATATCTACATAGATAAACTGGTGTTCATTTCTGGGACAGTGTGTGTTCTACATGATGGATACAGCTTCCAAGAAGCAGGCATATTGTAATGCTCATTGCTGTGTGGGGAGTAGCAGGTCTAGCTCCTTTCTGTCATTGTGAATAAGTCAGATTGTTCATATGATATTCATTCCTCCTGTGTTATCACACATTTAGTTCAGTTGTTTGTGACAGCCACCATTGCTATCTGATGTGGTATATTCAGTTCATTGGGGTTTGGAGAGATCCTTGTATAATAGGCAGGGGGCTAAATCTGGTAACATCTGTCTGTCAGACTACAGTGTTTTACACACACACTCAAGGGGCCAGCTTTTTCTGACATTTTTGTACCAAGTAGGTCATCAATATACATCATTTGGTATGATAGTGCTGTGTGCCCTTTGAAGGTGTTCTTCCTTACATGATCGATATGTGTATGTCTGTGGTGCCCTGGATTGTTATGCATCTGTCTGATATCTGTTTGAGCATATGTTTGAAGATGACATTATGCAATGTTTCTTAGGTCATTCCTTGTTCATATGCATTATCTTTTCACAGGATAATTATGTTCTTTAATGCAAGTCTTCCTTCAGACATGTGTTTAATACTGCAATTGTTTCCATCACACTATAGAGCTTAATGGTAGATGTGTGATTCCATAAAAATTTCTTACCATATGGCAAACATTTCTTACTGTATGGCATGCTGTGAGACAATCAAACTGTGATCAGTCCTCTGTTACAACACATTGTATTGTGTTGCTGCTGTTGAATTGCTGTCATGTTACTGTTCCCTGTAACTGCATGTGAGCATGCCCAGTGTTACTATGTTAGACATGTTTGTAAAACTGGACTCCTTATATGCCATCTGTTTTGTCTAGTCATTTGTCACTTATGTAGTTTGGTGTGTAGTGTTTAAATAACCATACAACACTTGCCTGTCTATTACATGCTTGTAGGTGATAAACACCTTTCCTGATGGACCCACCATCATTTCTTTGCATAAACATGTCCATTTCTGAGTTGGCTGCCATTACAGCTGTAATGTTCTTTTGTTCTTGTGTTTACATGGTGAGATGCATAATACAATGGTGCTGCAAGCTTGCATATATACAATTGCTTATATATAAATCCTTATAAACAAAAACTGCATTTTTTGCATTCATCCATTAAAATGTCTTCTATTCTTGCTAAATGTTAGTTAGCATTTAATTAACATATATATCACATTTTCACTCCCCATTGTTACACTGCAGCTTTATGTCCGTATTACATCCTTTGTTAACATGTCCATTATTATTTATGTGTGTAACTGTGGGATTGTCATTGACAGGGCGGCCACGGTGGTGCAGTGGTTAGCATTGTCGCCTCACAGCAAGAGGTTCTCCGGTTCGATCCTCGGCTGGGGTGCCTTCTGTGCGGAGTCTGCATTTCCTCCCTATGGTCGTGTGGGTTTCCTCCGGGTGCTCCGGTTTCCTCCCACATCCCAAAGACATGCTGCAGGTGGATTGGATACTCTAAACTGGCCCTAGGTGTGAGTGCGTGTGTGTGTGTTGTACCTTCTGTGGAAGGTTGGGCACTGGGCTGGCAACTCGACACTGTAAAAACTCCACTGCCAATCATGAGCGGACAGGTGATCTGCTGTGGTGACCCCTAACTGAGAAAAGCTGGAAGAAGAAGATCAATTATCATTATATCAGTATGCTTCTTATACACTTTTGTCACATTTGCCTGCGAGGTATGAGTACACTTAAAAAAAAATCTGCATAATCAAAATTACCAAATCATTATAACACATTTTAATTGTAACAATACCCTCATTTCACTTCCCCTCATTCTGCCTTGTTCTTCTGTACTTGCCATTAATATGGTTGCGCTACAGCATGTGTGCATATCTGAGCATTGCCTATATGCAATACATTTGGTTTACATTGCATGTTCTTGATTGCAAGCACCTTACCATGGTCACAAGCACTATTGCTGGCCACAAAAAGGTGCTTGCAAATGTGTAGGCACAATGACCACCATGCAGATTAATACTGTTGCTGCTCATTGCACTAACATGCTTACATTGTGTAGGCACAGCACGGCACCTACATGATTGCTAATGAATTCCCTGGATTATCTATGACACATTTGTCCTTAATATACTGTGATTTAGGCTAGTCATTTCAGGTACTTACGCTGGGCAGCCATGGTGGTGCAGCAGATAGCATTGCCGCCTCACAACAAGAGGTTCTGCGGTTCGATCCTCGGCTGGGTGCCTTATGTGTGGAGTCTGCATGTCCTCCTTGTGATCGCATGTGTTTCCTCCAGGTGCTCCGGTTTCCTCCCACATCCCAAAGACATGCTGTAGGTGGATTGAATACTCTAAATTGGCCCTAAGCATGAGTGAGTGCATGTGTGAGCCTTCTGTGGAAGGTTGGGCACCAGGCTGGCAACTCGACACTGTAAAACTCCACTGCCAATCATGAGCAAACAGGTGATCCACTGTGGTGACCCCTAACCGGGAAAAAGCCGAAAGAGGAAGAATTTCAGGTACTTACGCTATGAAATGTAACGGGCGGCCACAGTGGTGTAGCGGTTAGCATTGCCGCCTCACAGCAAGAGGTTCTCCGGTTTGATCCTCGGCTGAGGTGCCTTCTGTGCGGAGTCTGCATGTCCTCCCTGTGGTCGCGTGGGTTTCCTCCGGGTGCTCCAGTTTCCTCCCACATCCCAAAGACATGCTGTAGGTGGATTGGACACTCTAAATTGGCCCTAGGTGTGAGTGTGTGCATGTGTGTGCCTTCTGTGGAAGGTTGGGTGCCGGGCTGGCAACTCGACACTGTAAAACTCCACTGCCAATCATGAGTGGACAGGTGATCCGCTGTGGCGACCACTAACCGGGAAAAAGCTGAAAGAAGAAGAAGAAGAAGAAGACGCTATGAAATGTAACATTTGGCAACCATGCCTTTCAGTACATTGATGCCAATGTTTAACTTTAAATGCAATGTATTAATAAATCTCTCTCTCTCTCTCTCTCTCCTGTTTATGCACCATGTGGTAAATTGGGCAATGAGCACCTTTCAGAGCTGATTGTTTTTGTAGCAGTTACAGGTTTTATGGGCTCAGAATGTTAGCCCAAGGCCCAACCCTCCACGGAGGGTGTACCATGCACATTCACACCTAGTACCAAGTTAGAGTGTCCAATCCACCTACTGCATGTCTCTGGAATGTGGGAGGAAACCCATGCAAACACAGGGAGGACATGCAGACTCCACACAGAAGGCAACCCAGCCAAGAATCGAACCGGAGAACCTCTTGCTGTGAAGTGACAACTCTAACCACTATACCAATGTGTTGCCCTCAACAACTAAATAAATATCTGCAGAATAAGTGTGTGCACAATGTAACCCAGTCATAAGACCCCTTGCATGTACATGTATTTCATTTCAATAATGGTAGTGCTTACAATTAAAGAAAATAAACTTGAAAGAAAGGTGTAGGGCATAGCATGCAAATTGTACTGATTTACACCATTATTGGCCCATCCACTATCAGGTATTTCAATACAGCAATGGTACAGCTAACAATTACACAGAATATAAAACAAAGACATATCTGAAGAAAACAGATTATATGAGTATTCTCCCGTCTACATAAGCACTGTTGTCACTTCACCCTCAGCAACAATTTATATTTCTAAGGACGCAACCTGTTGGAAATGACAAACTACAATTATCTGATATGCAGTACCTTGAGAGAACCATAAATAATTCTAATTTGTCACAGTTAAAACTGAGGAAATATTGCATAATAAAAAAGCATGTAATGCATTTTTCATTCAAGTGCAAGATATGAACTCATGTTAAATGCATGTTTAGACATTTAAATACATACAGTTTTGGTAAATGTTGAAGCAGTCAAATAATGAAGAAACTCTTTTTATTAAATGTTCCATTTTGGGAAATTTAGAACATATAATGTACAGTCCCTAAATAAAATGTATTGTGCAAAACATACTTAAATGATGTTTTATTACATTACTGAACTGGTGTCACTGAGAGTCAGGCATGACTTATATAAACAATAAAAGGAGCGCCTGTTTTGAAATAAAAAATATATATATATAAAGATAAGAGGAATGTCTGATGAACAATGACAGTAGACTAGGCATCTCACAGTGGTCTATATTACAAGACCGAAGACGCATTCTTTCAAATGCATCTTGGTCGAACATAAAAGGCTAAAAATGCAAAATATCAAAGCGGCTGTTAAGCGAATTGTTTCCCTGGGAAAGAATTTGCTTGGCCGCTTCAGTACTTTGCCATTTTTGGCACTGTAGTGCGGTCTCGGAGTTAGTATATTTAAGTGGGGGGTGTGGGGGCGAAGCTCCCCACTTAATGTAATGTTTGAAATTGCTTTTTATTTATTTATTTATTTTTTTGTTTTTTGTTGGAACAGCAATTTTTTTCCCTTGGAAAAAAATTGCTGCTCTAACACATCGATATTGTAAGCTTTCGCTTACATAGGGTCGATTAATCATCG
The DNA here is from genome assembly GCF_019279795.1 of Protopterus annectens. Taxonomy (NCBI): domain Eukaryota; kingdom Metazoa; phylum Chordata; order Ceratodontiformes; family Protopteridae; genus Protopterus; species Protopterus annectens. The sequence goes on along the minus strand of NC_056749.1, from coordinate 678,437,399 downwards.
TTCGCTTTTTTAAGCTTTTGGTGTTCTAATATAGACACCCTCACAGCATAGCCCACATATAGCACTGCAGGCATCAGTTATACTTTATGTGTATTTTTTTACAAGAACGAAACACTAACCAGAATGTCATGGTCCATAGTTCTGGAAAAGGCACCACTTCTTTACCTGGTCAGCTGTATGCCATGCACAAGCCTGCTACATGTGGTCCCTCACTACTGCTGTTGGCTGGTCACTATTAATCATAGATGGATTTGAAATGGGAGCTGCAGTGATAGCATGGGTCACTTCACCACCAGATTGGTGCAAGATCATGTTGTGCAGAATGTAACATGCAGTAAACATTCTACATGCCATAGCTGGGTCATAGTGAAGGGCACCCCCATGATCATCCAGGTATCTGAAATGGCTTTCTCTCAATCACAATATAAGCCTGAGACAGGGCTGTGTTAAAATTATCTTCCACAGCTCCACTCAGCTATCTCACTGTTGTCATGAGGTGTGGCGCCAGTGGCTATTCTCCATCACATAAAAAAAAGAAAGCTACACCTACCAACAAGATGGCCACTGGGCATCTTACTATGCAGGAAGAGGTGGTAGAGTAAGCTAGTGTGTCAGATATGGGGATCATGTGCACTGCCAGGATGATGGGCAGTGACATTGGTGATACACCTTTATGCATCAAACACTATCTGACAGTTGACGGAATGGCATCTATTTCTATTGTGTCTCTGCTCATAGTCCAGAATCAGCCCTGAGGAGACACTGGGAAATTGATGCACTGATTTACATGTGTCAATAGTATGTCCGGGAACTGTTGAAGTGTCCTTGAGGCAGAATCCTGAGAAATACTTAGTGTGTCCTCAATCTGTCTCTGGGAAGACCCATGGCAAGTATAATGAGGACTATACACACCTTAGTACCCACAGAGATAGGAAGGTGGTAAGGCTAATAATCTAAAGGCAAAGACAAGGGTGAAGGATTTTATGGGACATATTATGCTGGGTTAGATTACAGCATTAGAAGTGAGTTTGGGGTCTTGAAGAAAACTAAGGTATGTGCAACCTCTATGAATTTTTCAAAGATGAAGTGCTTTTGGTTACAGTCAAGGCTTTGAAAAAGAGGCAACATGTTTTAATGCTTTGTTGGAATATAAGATTAATGATTTAAGGCAAGCAAGGTGGGGGGGGGGGTTAGGATCCACAGAATACGAGACTAGTGGCAGAATAATAAAAGAACTGTGGGAAGCAAATACACACATGGAAAATAAGCTGTCAGAAATTGTAAAGAATATAAAATTTTTAGGTATATAGTAGAAAAAAGGAAGGGATGAACAGACTTGCTCAAGCAGAATAAGCAGGAGAGGCAGATCACAGCAAACAGGGACACACAGGTGTATTAAATGACTACTGGGTGTCAGTTTTTACAAGGGAAAGGAATGGAGGGTGCCATGCTGAACTGGAGGGAAGGAGGTCAGAGGTCAGCTTCCAGGGCAGGATGGGAGAAGATGGACACGGAACTTGCTTTCTTAAGATTTTTTTTATATATTTATTTCTTTAATTAATTTATTGACATGTTCTGCTGGGAAAGTCCTACTGGGCACAGGTGCCCTTTTTCAATGGAAGGCCAGGGAGAAAAGCTCCAAGGTATCATATTTAACGTAACCAATATTTACATTAACAAATTTTATAATGCAGTTTTATAATAAAGCACAAGGGACCAAATGGGTTGTCTTGCAGGATCCTGAGGAATCTGATTAGAGTACAAGCACATACAATTATATTGATCTTTAGCAGATTACCAGGAAGTGTAGAAATGTCCAAAGACAGAAAAAATGACAAGTGCGGTACCCTTTAACAAAAGATGAAGGTGGTGATCATTAAGAAATTCTGGGAGCAACATGCCTGTTAATCTAATAACTTAACTCCGAAGGTCATACAGAAAGAATTCTAAAGGAAGGGATGGTTACTTTTGTGGAAGATAAAATCATACAGGACAAAAACCAATATGGCCAGGAGGAGTTCCTATTTAAGGCTTGATCCATTTTCGTGACTTGGTTACAGGATAATTTGATGAAGAGCGGTGGGTTCTACGGAGAGGATCATTTTGTTCTTATCAAGATTCAAAACTATGCAAATTTGAAAGTTGTATATTTATAAACAATTGTTTAAATGCACGGTCATATTGTAGCAGCAAGTTTTATTTACTGAACAGGACAAGTAGCATTTTGAGAATCATGGCAGATGAATGGCTAGCTTTTATACACATACAAAGTACAATAATTAATATTTTTAGCTGAGATTTTTTGGAATATTTTTAATACAATCTTATACTCTTTAGCTGACTGTTAAATTATTTAATTATCATTTTTTTTTGTTTGTTTTACCTAAATGATAGCTCCAGTTGTACCACGCTTTTAGTATGCTTTTTTTACACTTTTTCATCCAGCATTTTTTTATACCTCAACAATATTTTATTGAACAAAATATGTTATAAAGCAAAGTCACAGCACAACAGTGTTTTGTTTATTTGTGTTTACAATGTTTTAACTATGGTTTTACTTATGCAGTGTCTGTGACAATATCTTTGTTTACATTACAGCCCGAAAAACAAAATACAGTTATTATATTATATATATTTATATTATTATACAGAGTTTATTTTATTTTACTGTGGAGCTTTTCTCCCCGGGCCTCCGCTGAAAATGGACCTACGTCCAGTCGGACACTCCCGGTCAACAAATTTAAATAAATAAATTAAATAAATAAATAAACAGTTATGCTTTTAATTTTAACTTACATGATGCATGATGTCTGAAAATATATTGTACAAAATATATTTTTATCTTAGCTTGCATAGAGGCAATGTCTTTAATAATTTTACTTGAAGAAATCCAACACAACATTTTTGCTTAATTATTCCACCTAACAGTTCACTCTTGCAGATGCTAGTATAGTTGCATGGTTTAGGGCTAGGACTGATAATAAAGAACTGCACTGCATAACTGTTGAAGGGTCTGATACAGAATGTGGTAATAAGACAGAGAGAGAGAGAGAGAGAAAGAAATTGTGTGCATGTGTCAAGAACAAGAAACTGACCAGTGGAGCAATGCAGGGGCCAGTCAGTGCAGTACTGCAGGGGTCATTGCTGGGTGCAGTGCTGCAGAGGTCACTCTTGAGTGCGGTATCGGAAGGGTAAGTCCTGTGTGTGGTACTGCATGGGACTGTCCTGGGTGTGGAACTGCAGGGGCCAGTCCTGGTTCTAGTATTGTAGGGGTCTGTAATAGGTGCAGTACTGCAGGGGTTAGTCCTAGGTCTGGTACTGCAGGGGTCACTCCTGGGTGCAATATTGCAGGGGTCAGTCCCAGGTGTAGTACTGCAGGAGTCAATCCTGGGATCTAGTACTGCAAGGGTCAGTCCTGGCTGCAGTACTGCAGGAGTCAGTCTTGGGTGTAATACTGCAGGGGCCAGTCCTAGTTCTGGTATTACAGAGGTCTGTCATATGTATGGTACTGCAGGGGTATCTCCTGGTTCTGGTACTGTAAGAGTCATTCCTGGGTGGAATACTGCAGGGGTCAGTCCCAGGTGTAGTACTGCAGGGGTCAGTCTTGGGTGCAGTACTGCAGGGTCAGTCCTGGTTCTGGTACTGCAAGGGTCTGTCATAGGTGCAATACTATAGAGATCAGTCCTGGTTCTGGTACTACATGGGCCATTCCTGGGTGTAGTATTGCAAGGTCAGTTCTGGGTACAGTACTGCAGGAGTCAGTCATCTTTCAGGTAAGATTGTTGTTAGTCCTGAGTCCTATACTGCAGGTGTAAGTCTTGGATCTGCTACTTCAAAGTTTAATCCAATTTCTGAAGGTCTGTCCTGAGTCTGGTACTATTTATTGTGTTTATTGAGACATAACTTGTCGCTCGTCCAGTCAGGATAAAACAGATGAACAGTTGTGGTTTCAGTTCAAGCTAGATCAACACGCACACAAAAACTAAACTTGTAAAGGCAAAAAATAATAGAAACGGACTGATACAAACAAGGCACGGACTGTTTATTAGCGTAAATGCTTTTGGCCGAGAAAATACCCAGCCTTCTTCAGACAAAACCTGCTTAACACACAGCTGCCTATATATATAGGCTACAACAGAAAACAAATTGAAATGTAATTAATTAATTATCCAATCAAGTTTTTACAAAAACAATTAAAATACTACACTAATACATTATTTTAAAGCATTCTTTTAAAAAGTCTGGAACAAATCAAATCCACCTACTCGGTTGTTCCACATTTCTCCTCACCATACTGTAAATTTTCATTGATCCATAGTTAAACTAAACTTAATATACTTAAAAAAATTTTTAACCTAAGTAGATAAAAAACTTAACTAATACAAAAATAGATGAATAAATAGCATGTATTGCCACATATATAAGTCATATAAAGCATTAAAACTTATTATAAATGATACGTATTATTTCCTATTAACTAATATATGTAACAACTTTCCTAAAACTAATACCTTTAGGGATATAACAACAGTATCAAAATAAAATACACACCTCATCACTTTTATCATTATCTAAGCAATGCTTTTAACTTAAGAATGCATTTAATAGAGGCATAATCATTCAAACCCGGGGGGAGATATGCAGATGTTCTAATCTGCCAGAACACTTCTTGTTCTTCCAGGTGTAACTGCCAAGGGCCACCCCTAATATCATTTTTAACATGATGGACCACGGTAAATAGAAAATAATGTTCTGGATGTTCCAAACTATGTCTAGCAAGTGCATTAGTTAAGTCCTTCCTCCCTATGGCATACAGATGTTCATAAATTCTTTTCCTTAATTTCCTCTCAGTTTTGTCTATATAGAAGGAAGGACATTTCTCACATAAGGCAAAATATACTACCCCACTGGTTTCACAATTATAATTACCATTAATAAGATATATTTTCCTGTTAACATTGATTTTATTCCCAGGAAAAATATATTTACATTGGGGGCACATGCCACATTTCCGCATCCCAGCGACCTTATCTTTAGTTTTAACTATAGTTGTCTCAACTAAATTCTTAAGGTTAGCACCTCTTCTATATGTGAATTTTGGTTGTCTTCCTACTAACATTAACTAGAGCTTTGTCATCTAAAATAATACTCCAATTCTTGACTATTATTTCCCTAATAACTTCATGGGCCATACTATATGTGAACACAAAATTAATACTAGATGATTCAGTAGTAATCATGTTTGTAGTATCATTCTTTGACCTTTGCATCATACCACCACCCAACAGGGGCCAAAAATGCCCAGTATCTCTTTTAACCTGTACTTCGTGCATAATCTCAATAATCAAACTCTTGGGATACCCTCTACAGGAAAACATTTTACTTATGTTCTCACATTCCTCAATAAAATCATGATTATCTGAGATCATCCTGGCAGCTCTGACAAACTGCCCCTTTACAACACTTCTTTTTTGGTGAAAGGGATGGCTGCTGGAATAATGGAGATAGCTATTTGAATAAGTTGGTTTTCTATAAATCATAGATTTAAATTTGTTATTAACTTTATCTTTACTAATTTTCACATCTAGGAAGTTAATTTCATCAACTCCTATGGTGTAAGTAAACTCTAAGAAGTCAGTCATTCGTGAAATACTGTCTATGAAGTCAGGTATCTGCTTTTGGGGCCCTTTCCAGATAAAACACATGTCATCTTGGTATCTAGTGTACCAAGTGACACATTGTTGATACATTTCATTATTAAACAACGAATTACGTTCCCAGTATGCCACTACGCTGTTTGCAAAACTGCACCCACAAGGTGACCCCATGGCTATCCCTGTGTTTTGGAGAAAAAATTGGTTCTTAAAAACTAAAAAATTGTTAGATAATACCAAATCTAGTAGGGTTTCAACAAGATACATCTGTGCACTAGTAGCATTTTTAAGCATCATAAAATTTTTTGTCCACTCAATACCCAATTGGTGGGGAATAACAGTGTATAGATCTTTCACATCCACTACTAGAAAGATATAATCAGAGTTATATTCAATTTTATTTATATTCTACAAAAAATTCCAGGAGTCCTTGCAAATTTGAGGTTCCCCCTGTATTAAAGGTTTAAGGATGCCATCTAAATATTTGGCACAAGCGTAGGTGATAGATCCTCTCCCATCCACTATTGGTCTAAATGGAGGATCAACTAAAGTTTTGTGAATTTTCGGAGTGCCAAATATGGTGGGAATCCTTGGGGCTGGCATGGACAAAAAATGGAAGATGTCACAATCAATACTACCTTCCAGAAAAAGGTCATCAAGCACTCCCCTGATTTTCTTATAGGCTGCATGGACCTCATTTAAACTAGAATTCAAATAAGTATCTGACTGTAAGTGGTTCAGCATCTTGTTTTCCTAGAAATATTCATCCATAAAAACAAGACCCCCACCCTTATCTGGCTTCATGACTCTAACTTTACATTCAATGAGTAGGGAAATGAAATCTAACTCATTTTTAGAAATATTGCTTCTCATCCTCCTAGTGTGTTTATTAGTATTCAATCTGGCCCTTAGATCTATGTCACATAACTTTTCAAAGGTTTAACACCCCATACAATGGTGGATTAAACACACTCGACACTCTGTAGGTATTAAGAAGTGCAGGTGTATTCCCTAAAGAAAATGCCAAATTCAACTTCCGAACAAATAACTTCAGGTCAACAATAGTTTTAACAAGTTTACCCTTTTTATCTGGGATAAAAGAAAGTCCTTTTGAAAAAAAGTCAATCAAGGGTTGCTCAACAGTTAAAACAGTATAATTGTAGATCTTAAAATCCCCTTGTTGACTCATAAGGACATTAGGTCCTGTTATTGTAGGGAATATCATCTCCTACATTGATTCCCTCTTTTCCTCCTCTGTGCATGACCCCTGTTGTTTGTTTGGGTATTGTTGTTGTTCGGCCTGTTCCTGACCCTGGAAAAACCCTGGTCACTTTCACTGTTAAAAATTTGCTCTTCTTGATTTTGATTATTACTTTGTGCATTATTATTGTTACTGTTGTTCACTTGGCTCCTAATGCGTTCGCTCCTACGAACAGGTACCTGCTCTTGATTGGTACTGTCTTCCAACGTGATAACTGAATTAGAGTCCTCATTTCCCCTAAATAAAATAATGTCCCACTGAAGGGGGAGGGGGGTAAGCCTTTTTATTTGCATAGTCTTTCACATCTCTATCCATTTTACGTTTCTTATTTAAAACAATCTTAGAAATAGAAGCTTCAATACTGGAAAAAATTCTTAGGTAATCATATTTATACCTTGTAAAATCAGTGTCTTGTAGTAAACCAGTCTCAAGAACTTCTAAGTCCTCTTTAAAACTTGTAATCTCTATGCCATAAAAATTAATCAATGAAAGCAGAAACTCAAAACCCTGTTTATCAAACAGGGTTAACAATTCCTGGTGGTATAGTGAGTTATTAACCAATCCAGCAGGGTAACGCCATTGGCGCAATCCCTTAGGTATTACCTTCTTAGCAATACATTCCTGGAGGTATGCGACCTCCAATTGCAGTTTCCTGCACCGAAACAGTTTTTGATCAAAGGTATTTAGTTTATCTACAAAGTTACTCACCAAGCCTTCTTGATTCGAAGATCTCTCATTCGAATTATTAGGCATACCAAAGAAATCTTTTTTACCCAAAATGTTAGCCATCGATGGTATAGATGTTACATTAGCATCTCCGTTTAACTGTTCATGCAAGTCGTTTCCCCTGCTCCGTATGCTTCTATCACCGTCGGACAGTCTGGGTGCACCACTAAGATGATTTACTACCTGTAACGTCTGCTGATTCCTCAGGTGCCCAGCAGGAGTGGTAGTCACATCAATGTTCCCTCCTGAAACTGCTGATACTACAGGAAGGTTCCTATTTGGCTTCGATTCCACTTTTTGCGAAAGATCTTCCACTCTGGTTAAAAGAAGATTAACTAGAATAGTGAGGTTACCCAAAGCATTCACTTCCTCAGGGTTCCGAGTAGGATTGGATTCTCGCTCAGTATCCTGCGAGAATAATGGCTGTGAACTAGTCCCATTATGCCCACTCTGCTGACCAGTACCTCCGTTTCCACTAGACATCTCAAACCAGATCAACACGCAAACAAAAACTAAACTTGTAAAGGCAAAAAATAATAGAAACAGACTGATACAAACAAGGCACGGACTGTTTATTAGCGTAAGCGCTTTCGGCCGAGAAAATACCCAGCCTTCTTCACACAAAACCTGCTTAACACACAGCTGCCTATATATATAGGCTACAACAGAAAACAAATTGAAATGTAATTAATTAATTATCCAATCAAGTTTTTACAAAAACAATTAAAATACTACACTAATACATTTTTTTAAAACATTCTTTTGCCCCTGAGGAAGTGAATGCTTTGGGTAACCTCACTATTCTAGTTAATCTTCTTTTAACCAGAGTGGAAGATCTTTCGCAAAAAGTGGAATCGAACCCAAATAGGAACCTTCCTGTAGTATCAGCAGTTTCAGGAGGGAACATTGACGTGACTACCACTGCTGCTGGGCACCTGGGGAATCAGCAGACGTTACAGGTAGTAAATCGTCTTAGTGGTGCACCCAGACTGTCTGGCGGTGGTAGAAGCATACGGAGCAGGAGAAACAACTTGCATGAACAGTTAAATGGAGATACTAATGTAACATCTATACCATCGATGGCTAACTTTTTGGGTAAAAAAGATTACTTTGGTATGCCTAATAATTCGAATGAGAGATCTTCGAATCAAGAAGGCTCGGTGAGTAACTTTGTAGATAAACTAAATACCTTTGATCAAAAACTGTTTTGGTGCAGGAAACTGCAATTGGAGGTTGCATACCTCCAGGAATGTATTACTAAGAAGGTAATACTTAAGGGATTGCACCAATGGCGTTACCCTGCTGGATTGGTTAATAACTCACTATACCACCAGGAATTGTTAACCCTGTTTGATAAACTGGGTTTTGAGTTTCTGCTTTCATTGATTAATTTTTATGGCATAGAGATTACAAGTCTTAAAGAGGACTTAGAAGTTCTTGAGACTGGTTTACTACAAGACACTGATTTTACAAGGTATAAATATGATTACCTAAGAAATTTTTCCAGTATTGAAGCTTCTATTTCTAAGATTGTTTTAAATAAGAAACATAAAATGGATAGAGATGTGAAAGACTATGCAAATAAAAAGGCTTACACCCTTCCCCCTTCAGTGGGACATTATTTTATTTAGGGGAAATGAGGACTATAATGCAGTTATCACGTTGGATGACAGTACCAATCAAGAGCAGGTACCTGTTCGTAGGAGCGAACACATTAGGAGTCAAGTGAACAACAGTAACAATAATAATGCACAAAGTAATAATCAAAATCAAGAAGAGCAAATTTTTAACAGTGAAAGTGACCAGGGTTTTTCCAGGGTCAGGAACAGGCCGAACAACAGCAATACCCAAACAAACAGCAGGGGTCATGCACAGAGGAGGAAAAGAGGGAATCAATGTAGGAGATAATATTCTCTACAATAACAGGACCTAATGTCCTTATGAGTCAACAAGGGGATTTTAAGATCTACAATTATACTGTTTTAACTGTTGAGCAACCCTTGATTGACTTTTTTTCAAAAGGACTTTCTTTTATCCCAGATAAAACGGGTAAACTTGTTAAAACTATTGTTGACCTGAAGTTATTTGTTCGGACGTTGAATTTGGCATTTTCTTTAGGGAATGCACCTGCACTTCTTAATACCTACAGAGTGTCGAGTGTGTTTAATCCACCATTGTATGGGGTGTTAAACCTTTGAAAAGTTATGTGACATAGATCTAAGGGCCAGATTGAATACTAATAAACACACTAGGAGGATGAGAAGCAATATTTCTAAAAATGAGTTAGATTTCATTTCCCTACTCATTGAATGTAAAGTTAGAGTCATGAAGCCAGATAAGGGTGGGGGTCTTGTTTTTATGGATGAATATTTCTATGAAAACAAGATGCTGAACCACTTACAGTCAGATACTTATTTGAATTCTAGTTTAAATGAGGTCCATGCAGCCTATAAGAAAATCAGGGGAGTGCTTGATGACCTTTTTCTGGAAGGTAGTGTTGATTGTGACATCTTCCATTTTTTGTCCATGCCAGCCCCAAGGTATCCCACCATATTTGGCACTCCGAAAATTCACAAAAATTTAGTTGATCCTCCATTTAGACCAATAGTCGATGGGAGAGGATCTATCACCTACGCTTGTGCCAAATATGTAGATGGCATCCTTAAACCTTTAATACAGGGAGAACCTCAAATTTGCAAGGACTCCTGGAATTTTTTGGAGGATATAAATAAAATTGAATATAACTCTGATTATATCTTTCTAGTAGTGGATGTGAAAGATCTATACACTGTTATTCCCCACCAATTGTGTATTGAGTGGACAAAAAAATTTATGATGCTTAAAAATGCTACTAGTGCACAGATGTATCTTGTTGAAACCCTACTAGATTTGGTATTATCTAACAATATTTTAGTTTTTAAGAACCGATTTTTTTCTCCAAAACACAGGGATAACCATGGGGTCACCATGTGGGTGCAGTTTTGCAAACAGCGTAATGGCATACTGGGAACGTAATTGGTTGTTTATTAATGAAATGTATCAACAATGTGTCACTTGGTATACTAGATACCAAGATGACATGTGTTTTATCTGGAAAGGGCCCCAAAAGCAGATACCTGACTTCATAGACAGTATTTCACGAATGACTGACTTCTTAGAGTTTACTTACACCATAGGAGTTGATGAAATTAACTCCCTAGATGTGAAAATTAGTAAAGATAAAGTTAATAAGAAATTTAAATCTATGATTTATAGAAAACCAACTTATTCAAATAGCTATCCCCATTATACCAGCAGCCATCCCTTTCACCAAAAAAGAAGTGTTGTAAAGGGGCAGTTTGTCAGAGCTGCCAGGATGATCTCAGATAATCATGATTTTATTGAGGAATGTGAGAACATAAGTAAAATGTTTTCCTGTAGAGGGTATCCCGGGAGTTTGATTATTGAGATTATGCACGAAGTACAGGTTAAAAGAGATACTGGGCATTTTTGGCCCCTGTTGGGTGGTGGTATGATGCAAAGATCAAAGAATGATACTACAAATATGATTACTATTGAATCATCTAGTATTCATTTTTTCTTCACATACAGTATGGACCATGAAGTTATTAGGGAAGTAATAGTTAAGAATTGGAGTATTATTTTAGATGACAAAGCTCTAGTTAATGTAGTAGGAAGACAACCAAAATTCACATATAGAAGAGGTGCTAACCTTAAGAATTTAGTTGAGACAACTATAGTTAAAACTAAAGATAAGGTCGCTGGGATGCGGAAATGTGGCATGTGCCCCCAATGTAAATATATTTTTCCTGGGAATAAAATCAATGTTAACAGGAAAATATATCTTATTAATGGTAATTATAATTGTGAACCCAGTGGGGTAGTATATTTTGCCTTATGTGAGAAATGTCCTTCCTTCTATATAGGCAAAACTGAGAGGAAATTAAGGAAAAGAATTTATGAACATCTGTATGCCATAGGGAGGAAGGACTTAACTAATGCACTTGCTAGACATAGTTTGGAACATCCAGAACATTATTTTCTATTTACCGTGGTCCATCATGTTAAAAATGATATTAGGGGTGGCTCTTGGCAGTTACACCTGGAAGAACAAGAAGTGTTCTGGCAGATTAGAACATCTGCACATCTCCCCCCGGGTTTGAATGATTATGCCTCTATTAAATGCATTCTTAAGTTAAAAGCATTGCTTAGATAATGATAAAAGTGATGAGGTGTGTATTTTATTTTGATACTGTTGTTACATCCCTAAAGGTATTAGTTTTAGGAAAGTTGTTACATATATTAGTTAATAGGAAATAATACGTATCATTTGAAATAAGTTTTAATGCTTTATATGACTTATGTATGTGGCAATACATGCTATTTATTCATCCATTTTTGTATTAGTTAGTTTTTTATCTATTTAGGTTAAAAAAAAATGTTAAGTATATTAAGTTTAGTTTAGCTATGGATCAATGAAAATTTATAGTATGGTGAGGAGAAATGTGGAACAACCGAGTAGGTGGACTTGATTTGTTCCACACTTTTTAAAAGAATGTTTTAAAATAATGTATTAGTGTAGTATTTTAATTGTTTTGTAAAAACTTGATTGGATAATTAATTAATTACATTTCAATTTGTTTTCTGTTGTAGCCTATATATATATATATATATATATATATATATATATATATATACATATATATATATATATACATATATATATATATATATATATATATATATATAGGCAGCTGTGTGTTAAGCAGGTTTTATCTGAAGAAGGCTGGGTATTTTCTCGGCTGAAAGCGCTTACACTAATAAACAGTCCGTGCCTTGTTTGTATCAGTCCGTTTCTATTATGTTTTGCCTTTACAAGTTTCAGTTCAAGCAGCTTTATTACACACAAACACATCTGAATTGAGGCTTAGTAACTTACTCTTAAATAAACTTATAAATGGGATAAATCCAAAAATAAGATAGTAGTAGAGACAACCATGAAACACAGGATAATCCAGTCTAGCATGTAAAATGAATAGTCTTTTAATTTAGTGCCCAAAGTGCTTTCATTGATCACTTCATCAGAGCATAAAACCTACTACCAACAAGAACATTTCCTTATATATCCATCACATGATGCTAAATCAATTATACACTTAACATTTAAAAAAGAATGACATATAGGTGGGAGGGTGGCCTAATGGTTAAGGTGTTTGCCTTACAAACACAATGTTCAGGGTTTGAATCTCACAGGGGATAATTGGCTAGGCTTAAAATGGCTTGCAAGGGCAGTTCGCCTAGTACTAACCTATGAACCTATAACCTATTATATAAAGCTATAAAATTCAAAGGGAAATGTCAAGGTGCTAAAGACATGTAGGTACTTCTATACTATGACTGCATACATTTGCAACATCAAGTACATAAAAATAAAAGATGTAACCAACTTAAGTTGGTGATTTAAAACATTAGACCAATCTAAATGAAATACATAGATGCATAAGGAATATATGTAGAAAAAGGATATAAAAATATATCTAATTCTAATAGGCATAAGCAACTAATGGTAATGTGGATGAAATATACTTAGATCTACAGCAAACAAGGTGGGTCAAGAGCAAATGTTGATGAAGGGAAGAAGGGGAAAATAATCAAAACAATAAATACTAATTTAATTTTAACATTATTCCCTGTGAAGGGCCTTGACTATTATAAGGTTGGTAAATGGAACTATGAAGATAAGGATACAGCAGTACAGTGACACATCTCTGTAGAGCTGTCACCTAACGATAATACCCCTGGATGTTAGAACGAGTTTAAGCGAGGCCCTCTCATTGAGGCCCCTCCCTTTATCTGCTCTCATTCTCATTATACAATTTGTTTCCTTTTTCTCAGTACCATTCCTTATATTGCCTTCCCTTACAATTGGTACCACTTTATCTATGACCATAAAGCGGAAGACATGGTTATGACCCTTAGCCAAAACATGTTTTGCTACGGCATTGTTAGTGTAGCTCACCCTGATAGCAGAAAGATGTTTTCTCATTCTATTACGAAACACCCTATTGGTTTTGCTGACACAGAGTGAGGAACATACCCGGCAAATAGCCAAATAAACTACATGTGGAGTACTACAATCAGCAGATACTTTAAACTTAAAAAGTTGGCCAGTAGCTGGATGTATAAAACTGTCACCTACATTGACAAATGAACAAAAGTTACATCTTCCACAAGGTGTAGTCCCTGTGTGGTTAACAATATTATGCTTTTCAGAAGTTTGACAAAGTAGTCTTTTAAGATTAGGTTTGTTTTTATATTTAAACATGGGTCTATCCCCAACTATATTCCTGATCTCTGTATCTGTGGTTAAAATACGCCAATGGCGATTGATAATATCAGAGATGGCCTTATTATCAGTGGTATAAAACAAGGGTATTCTCATTCCTAAAAATTGACTATTTTGCACGCTTTCAACTTCAGTGCATTCAGTATAATATGGTGCAGCTCTATTCTCTCTAAGAAGATCCATGTTCTGAAGATCAATTTCTATCTCAGGCTGACTATAGCCACGTTTAGATAACCTTTCCTTAGGTTGTCACGAGGTATATTTCTGAGATTAAGTAAATTCAAGAAGATATCAGTATTGTCACACTTTGACCCCTCTAGTAATTGCTTTGCACTCTGTACTGCAAGTTCAGCAAGGCCATTTGACTGTGGGTATTCCAGACTATGAGTAACATGGATAAAGTCCCACTCTTGCAAATTTCTGAAACAATTGACTGGTAAACGAGGTACCGTTGTCAGAAATAACTGTGTGGACTACCATGGACTGAGAAATGACATTTCAACTTAGTAATAACAGCACTTGTCATTAGGTTAGGTAGCAAATCAATTTCAAACCAGTTCGAATAAGAATCTACCACCACTAAGTAATGCTGATTCTTTCACTCAAATATGTCATTGGCTAGTGTTGACCTAGGTAGTTCAGGAATCTGGCTTAGCCGAAGTGGTTCTTTTTGCAAATGTGGTTTATTACCATTGCATACTGGACAAGAGGAAAGCAGTTTATTAATGTCTTTGGACACAGAGGGCCAAAATACTAGCCCTCTCACCCATCTTTTGGTAGCTTCGGAACCTGGGTGGGCACGATGCAAAATCTGAATGTATTCATGTTGTAAGGAAGTAGGAACAATTACTTTGTGGCCTTTGAAAATGATACCATCTTTCATCAGCATCTCATCTCTGTATGGAAAATAAGGTTGTACTTCTGGCGGTACACAAGATTGCTTTGACAGCCATCCAACATTTATGAAGTGGTTAAGCTTCTGCAAGTCTGAAGCAGTCTTTGTATGATCTCCCAGCTCATCAAGTTTTGTGGTACAAAAGTTATGAACTTCCATGACATCAAAGTCATAATTCTCTGCATCAAGCTGTTCTGTGGTATTTCTGGGAGATCTGGATAAAGTATCAGCCAGAAAAAGACGTTTGCCTTTTGCACAGACCATTTTGATATTGTATTTTTGTAATCTGAGCATCATTCTTTGTAGACTTGCTGAAGCAGTATGCATAAGCATCTTTAAAATAGTGACTAGAGGTTGATGATCAATTTTGACTTGGATAGCTCGGCTATAAATATAATCATGGAACTTCGAACATGCGAACACAATTGCCAAAAGTTCTTTCTCAATTTGAGCACACTGCATCACAGTTTGGGTAAGAATTCTAGATGCATAGGCAACAGGTCTGCTCTCTTGAAGACTAACTGCACCAATTCTGAATTTTGAAACATCACAGGAAAGAACTACTGGTTTGTGGACATCATAGTATCTCAACATAGGCGGGCTGGCAATTTGCTGTTTGAGGTTATCAAATGCTCTCTGGTGTTGTTTTAACCATGACTAGGCAATATTTTTGCATGTCACATATCTTAAAGGCACTGTTAATTCACTAAAGTCAGGTATAAATTTGCCCACATAGTTAACCATACCAAGGAAACGCTGTAGGGACTGGACATTGTCGGGAGCCGGCATCTCAAGAATGGCTTCTTGTTTGGAAGGGTCTGGTCATAAGCCAGTACTGGTAAATAAATGATCTACATAAGTAACTTCTGGTAGCCTGAATTTACATTTCAGAAGACTGAGCTTCATGTTCGCTTTACTTGCTCTGTACCGAACTTTTCTGAGGTTTCTGTCATGCTCTGCTTCTCCATTACCTCCAATCTGTAAATCGTCAACTATTATAGTACATGGATAACCCGAAAAAATTTGCTCCATTGCACGCTGAAAGACTTCACTGGTAGAATTTAATCCAAAAGGCATCCAGAGGAATCTGTATCTGCCAAATGGTGTGCTGAATGTAGTCAGTAGTGAAGATTTGCAATCAAGCATTACTTGCCAAAATGAACTCTTTGCATTTAAGACAGAAAAAACAGTGGCACTTGGCATGAGGGTCGCAACATCCTCGACTGTATGCATAGGATAATGAGGTCTCTTTAATGCCTTGTTTAAGTCTCTTGGGTCAATGTATATTCTGAGTTCATTTGAGCTTTTCTTATGAGCAACTACCATGGAAGGCACCCACTCTGTTGGTTCTGTGACTGGACAAATCACACCTTGCTGCACCATCTTATCTAACTGGACCTTGACTTTGTCCTGCACAGCTATTGGAACTCTTCTTGTTGATCTGACCACTGGACTGACCTCTGGGTCTACTTTCATGGAGTACACAACTGGAAGTCTGCCTAGCTTGTCATCGAAAACATCAGCATACTCTGAGAAAATAGCATCACTGAAGCTGGAACTGAGACATATGCTTACATGATGGACTTCTAAAGCAGCTTCATTCTCAAACTGTCTCTGAGACCTAATAATGACTGCACAGGTCTTCTGACTACATAAAATTGCAAGCTGTAGCTGTTCCCAGCCAAATAGCATGAAAGCACTACTGAGTTATCGGTTTGAATCTCTTCACCTTCATAAGCAACAGGCTTCGCACAATTAGACAAATTAAGTTGTTCACCAGCTCTAACTCAAGCAAATGTGTTTGCTGACATTAGATTTCACTTTGAACCGCTGTCTACTTTGAGCTCCGTCGATTTACCATTGATCAGGACAGTACAAACACTCTGTTCTTTGCCAACAAATCTACTGCATCAACCTTTTCACTGACCACTGATACACCATCTACATACAAAGTAGGGTTGCAGCTTTCTACATGATCAACTTGCTTTTTTGAGTTACCTTTCTTAATAACTGAATGAGGTTTGCATGACTAACAAAATGTCTGAAAGTGATTCCATTTTTTACACTTGTGGCATTGCTGACCAAATGCTAAACACTTCTCTCTTTTAGACTCATGATTGGCACCACAATTACGACAGTTAAGAATAAGACTTGACTTGGGTTTTGCTGACTCACCCTTATACTGCACCGAGCATGTCCGTTTTGCTGAGCTAGTCTTGGAACTTACTCGGAAGTTATGGGATCTCCCTGGGAATCACGCAGGAGCTGCAGCTGCCATATGCTTAGGCCTGCTTCTGTTAGCCATGTGCTGTATGCTGTCTACGCTTGCTCTATTGGCTGCTAAAACCATGCTCTTA
Source organism: Protopterus annectens (assembly GCF_019279795.1). Lineage (NCBI taxonomy): Eukaryota > Metazoa > Chordata > Ceratodontiformes > Protopteridae > Protopterus > Protopterus annectens. Next base: position 678,420,160 of record NC_056749.1, on the reverse strand, counting down.
TCACTTGCAAGCCTTTTCAGAAGGGTATGAAGTCTGAAACTCAAACATCTATCATTGTTTTCTAACTTTAATCCTTAATGATTTGCCACTAATTTGCCAGAAAAACAAAATTTTATGAAAAATGGACCAAAAATATGAGACAAAAATCTGGACATTCTGCAAAAATCTGTTCAGTTGAGTGGTATAGGTTCATAGATTAGTACTAGGCTAACTGCCTTATGGACCATTTTTTTAAGCCTAGCCAATTACCCCATGTGAGAATCAAACCCTGCACCTTGTGTCTGTAAGGCAACCACTTTAACCATTATGCCGCCCTCCACCCTTGCTAAGTTAAGCAAAATGAATGCCCTTGTACGTGCATCTTTGTCAGAAAAAGCTGCTTGTATAAAAATATTGTATTCCTGCTCAAATACTCTCCAGTTCTCTGCAATATTATGATCAAACACAAGTGGACTGGGTCTGCGAAATGCCTCTGCCATATCAACACACAGTAGTGAAGGTGCTTGAAATTATGCATGAACACACATAAATATATGCCAGAACTTGTAATTATGCCCAACAGCACAACAGACTCTTTGAAATAACTGCACTTTGCTAAGTCTCTGTAGCACAAGGACACTTGAAAATCACTGTACTTTGTGAAATCACCCTTTATCAGTGTAAGAAATACTTCAAAATGATTTTATTTTGTGAATAAACTGACACGGCAAAATAAGCTAGGATTAAGAAACACTTCAAAATGAATGCACTTTGCAAATAAACTGTATACAGCTCAACAACTTTTCAAAATGGCTGCACTTTGTGAAATAACTCTGTACAGTGTAAGAAACACTTTAAAATGGCAGCACTCTGTGAATAAATGCACACAGCACAAGAAAACTTTTCGAAATAGCCATACTTTGACTGCACTTTGCAAAATAACTGTACTTTTCACACGGCAAACTCTTTGAAATAATTGAACTGTAATAAAGCACACACTCTGCAAGCACTTTGCATACTCTGAGATACTTCGAACAACTCTAGTTATGTTTTTAATGGGTTTAGTCAATGAGATGTGGCACCTGTGTTATCTGATACAATCTATGTACCATGCAACAGTTAATCTGTTATATTCATAGCACGCAGGAAATCTATATTGTATAATGTGAGTGCTCAAACTATAGAAGCTCAACATCTAACAAAAATCATCCATGCTGTTTTATAGTGGTGATGCGGCGTTGATGTTTGATGATGCAGTGTTAACTATTTCAAAATTATTCTTGGATTTTAAGCTATTTACCTATTAAAGAGACAAAGCAACATTATTTAATTATTTGGGCCACAAGTTTAGTTTATATGTGTGAATGTGAAGATCAGTACAATTTGACTGCAATGTGATCATCATTGCTAGTGAGGATGCTGTAACTGCATGGAAATTAATGTATTTTATTATATAAATAGTGCAAAGAACATAAAGTAGGGGGGTGTGGAGGTAATTTCATGATTTAACTCATCTAGATGGAAATAGGTGGAAGCAATTATGAGGAAGGTTTTAACAAGAATGAACACACAGAGGATATGCTGGCCTTGATAAAGGAGCACAGAGTGAATTAATCTTTATAAAGGAGCACAGATTGAATTGCATTGTTTGCATGATAATGCAAAAGTTTATCTGAGTGAAGAGGTGGACAGAGAATGTAGGTTGTGTTAAACTTCTTTGTGAACATCAGACATGAGAAATGACATAAAAATTGAAGTTACTTTGGTGTTGATGGACTTTCAAACTATATGGAGAGAGGAATATTTAATACACCTTTCCTGCTATTTTTCTAATTGGTAGACCAGGTGAATAGCTTGATGAAAGCAGCAACAAAATGGACTGGCAAATTTAATTGATCAGAAAGATGTGAGAGTGAAAAATGAGAGGCAGTACTGACATAGTGACAAATCAGTGACATAGTGACATATCAAATACATCAGTAACATAGTGACAAATCGGTGCCATGTCAGTGACATAGTGACATATCAAATACATCAGTAACATAGTGACAAATCATTGACATACCAGTGACATAGTGACATATCAAATACATATCAGTGAAATAGTGACAAATCAATGACATACCAGTGACGCAGTGGCATATCAATGACAGTCACATATCAGTGACATAGTGATAAATCAGTGACATAATGACATATCAAATATGTCAGTAGCATAGTGACAAATCAGTGCCATATCAGTGACATAGTGACATATCAAATACATATCAGTGGAATAGTGACAAATCAGTGACATAGTGACACAGTGGCATATCAAATACATAGTGACATATCTACGACATAGTGACAAATCAGTGACATATCAATGACATAATGACATATCAGTATCAAAAACACGGCTCCAAATCCACAAATGCACGGCAGGCGTTGAGTATTCTTAACGCAAAAGAGAATTTATTTATAAAATCAAGTACAGCGTTTTCGCCAATCAATCTTGAATGGCTTCCTCAGAGAAACGTATTTTTTCATCTAAAATCAAAGCTGTTTTTATCACTGTGCTAGCAATACGTACATTCGTCACTTCCTGGTCTTGCAGCTGTTTTATGCTATAATACTTAAAGAGATCGTGACCAGAATATACAGATTCAACAACAAATGTCAGTCATTCCTTTTGAAATACCATTTTAAAAGTACATTTTCAACAAGTCATTTTCTAAAAAAACATTGTTCCTTTTCTAATAAAATCCATTTTTTGTATTTCTGTAAATTATCCCACTCCTCAAAGGTGAAACACCTTTTCAGAACCCAGGCTAAACTGAAGTAAAAAAAGAGAATTTAATTCTAACTCGTACCTTAAATACATATCATACAGACATTCCTAACTTTTAAAAGAGCAATCAGCCGTGATGGCTTAAAAATTACCTTCTAATTGTTAAAAAATATAGTAATCCATAAATCCCATACCCTTTCCTATTTCTAAGGGATTTTTTATTTGTTATTTTTATATGTGTATGTATTATTTTTTATTTTTTATTTTTTTATTTTTTTATTTTTTTATTTATTTATTTTTGTGTTTGTTTTTTATTTTAACATTTCCACCCACATATTCATTGGTCCACTTTTTTCCTTACTACCCAATAAAATATATGGTGGTCTTAAACAATAAGTTAGTGAGTAACCAGTATGACCATCTAAAAAAACCATCTATTTATTATATGTCCCCCTAAAGGTTACACTGTATAAAGTTGTGATTCAAATGAATATATAAAATTAATGTATGAAATGGAAATGTATGTAGGTTAGTGGATTATGTACCAAGAGTAGTGGACATAGATCTACGGTAGGTATACATACCCCATTCGTGTACCCACCTTTTCAGTGTCATCTTACTCTGGTTTAAATGAATGTATTAAATTTAACAACAGTGTCCAAAATACATTTCACTATACACCTTACACCAATTTCATTTTCTAAGGTAACTTTTTAGTTTCAAGAGACAAGAAATATTACAGTTCTCATTTAAACCAGGGAAATTGAATGCATTTAATTTAATTTGCCATTCCAATTCCCTGGTTTCTAGTCTGATGGATGTAGGTCCTCCTCTACTATTCTGTGGAATATGGTCTATAGCTGTGAAATAAAATTTGTGTCCAATGTGTTGGTCAACATGCTTGGCTAGAGCATTTTCGATGTTGTGCTTTTTTACTGCGTACATATGCTGGTAAATCCTCTCTTTAAATTTTCGGTCGGTTTTACCAACATAGTACGCCGGACAACTATCACAGCTAGCAAGATAAACAATGGACCTAGTTTCACAATTGATCTTGTGTCCAATATTATACTTTCTTCCATTAATGGAAAATGAACTACCTGTTTTTACACTACTACACCAATTACACCGTCCACAAGTAAATGTACCCTTTTGTCTGGAAAAGGAGTCATCATTTGCATTGTTTTCAAGCAAAGCTTTTAAATTTTTCCCTTTTCTATATACAATAAGGGGTTTTGTTCCTAACTTTTCTAGTAATAGTCTATTGTTAGTGATGAAGGACCAATTTTTTTGAATGATGGAATTTATTTCCATAAAGTCCATGCTGTATGTTGTGATGAAGCTGCAAGAGTAATTAACTGCTTCGTCACTAATGAGAATTTTGGAGGGTCCCAAATCCATGTTTTCTGCTTCAGAAACATGTACAGATACCCCACTATCTTCTCTAATCTGAATTTTTAACAGTGGTGTATAGAACCCATTTTCTCGCTTGTTCTTCACTTCCACTATCAACTCATTGATAAGTCCTTCAGGGTAATCTCTGTTTTTAAACATGTCATAAAGGTGTTGACATTCCCTATTGAAACTCTCCTCAGTGGTACACATTTTCACAGCTCTAATCAACTGTCCTTTAATAATAGAACGTTTTTGTTTGTATGGGTGCTGGCTAGAGTAGTGAAGAAATGAATTACAATAAGTAATTTTCCTGTGTATTGAAGAGTTTAAAGACCCCTTTTCCAGATTCTTATCTAGTTGGACATCTAAATAGTCTATACTAAATGTTGAAAACTTGTGTGTGAATTTGAAAAATGCAGTTGTGTTGTTCATATATGTCACTAGTTCCTCCGCATCTTGTTCTGACCCCCTGAAAATCATAAAGATATCATCCAGGAATCTGGTGTAATAGACTACCTGGTTGATATACATGGGGTGTTCAAACATGAATTTTTTCTCCCAATATGCTACAAATGTGTTAGCTACTGATGGACCACATGGTGAACCCATGGCTATGCCTTGTGTTTGTAGAAAATATTTTTTGTCAAAGGTGAAGAAGTTAGATGTTAATATAATATCTAACAACTCCGTTACTATTTCAACCTCATTTTCAAGAGCTCCTAGGTCCTTCAAAAGACTTCCTATCCATTCAGTGGCTTCCAAATGGGGTATAGATGTATACATATCTACTACATCTATAGTAAGAAAGTTACACATTGGATCTACCTGAAGTCTATTAATGTCCGAAAGGAAGGCCCAGGAGTCTTTACAGATATGTGGGATTGTTTTAATGTACTTGGACAAAATTTTATCCACAAGGCATGCACATGGGTAAGTCATAGACGATCTAGCATCTATGAGTGCTCTCATGGGTGGGTTGTTAAGGTCTTTATGAATCTTCGGAATTCCGAAGATAACAGGGGTCCTTGGTGTAGTTATGTCTATATATTGGTAGGTGTCATTATCAATTTTTCCTGCCAAAAATAGATCACGAAAGTATCCCCTGTTCCTGGAGTAAGCCGTATTCATCTCGTTTATGGAGGCCGTAATATAGGCTGGACTCTCCAAGATGTCACCCATTTTCTGAATATAATCTACTTTATCCAGGATTACCAATCCACCTCCTTTGTCCGGCTTAAACACTCTCACTGGTAAATGGCAAAGTTCATTTAGAAGAACTCTTTGTCCCTTAGAAATGTTGTATTTTTGATGTGTAATACACTTATTTTTGTTAGTCTCCAAATGTCTAAGGTCAAACTCACACACTCTCTCAAACAAAGCCAACTCAGAGTGTACAGGTGGATTAAATACACTAGCCAATTTTAGGGTACAATCATCATTGTAGTAAGGGGTGGAAAACAGTAGTCTCAAGTTTAACTTCCGAATAAAACATTTCAGGTCTAAAATAGTCTCTGTCAGGTTGAAGTGCGTACTAGGTACGAAGGTATTACCAAGGGCCAATAAGTCAATTAGCTCCTGTTCAATAATGAAACTGGAGAAATTGTAAATTTTAAAGTCCCCTTTTGTGTTGACCAGTATTTTGACTCTAAAGTCTTGGGACAAGTCCACTTGGGAGTCCTTATTCGAACTTAGTTCTTGTTCCACCGTCTGTTCCTGTAATTTTTCTTGTAATTGTTGTTCCGTTGGCCTAAAAAACCCCCTTGGTTCTTATGGCCCTCCCCCTGATTTCGTTGTCCAGACTTGTTGTTGTAATTATTGGCCTTTATTCTGTTACTTCTCCGCGGTCCTTCTGGCCCCCCAAGATCAACTACGTCTCCCATGTTGTCCGTATTGTCCACTACATGGTCATCTTGGCGGCCTTGGTCTAGTTCATTGGAATTGTCTAATGAGTCTGCCTGATTGGCTTCTTGTTGTATGTGTGGCTTAGTTAATTTTACATAAGCTTTGTTCTGATGGTACGCCAATCTATCTCTCGTTAATTTCTTACTCTTGTTGGCTTTGAGTTTGACCAGCAACGCATCAATACTATTAAAGATGCGTGCGTAGTCATATTTGTACCTGACAAAATCAGTGTCCATCTTAATTTGTTGGTCCAAGTCATTAATCTCAGTGGTCAATATAGCAATATGTGATGTGTAGTGTTTAATCATTAGTCCCAGCAATTGCAGTCCTTGTTGGTCAAACATTACATGCAATTCTGATAGGAAAGATTCGTCTGTCAGTAACCCAGAAGGTGAAAAGGAACTCCGTAGTCCCTTTGGCACCATTTTATCTTGAATACATTGGTTCAAATAACAAACTTCCAACTGTAGCTTTCTTAGTTTTAACAGTTTTTGATCGAAAAGTTTTAGTTTACTTACAAGACTGTCCACGGTAGCAGCCATGTCTGCTTGCAGTGCCGGTAGTTCCTGTAACCCTCTTTGTGTAAAGGAAAAGGCATCCAAAGCTGTAATCCATTCGCCCAACGCCGGAACTCCAATAAGCACCTGAGGTTCATTTATATGGTCGCTCGTCAATCCAGAGGAGGACGGAAAAAGAAATTGTCCATTTACCCCTGTTTGGTTAGCGTTCTGTTGTCCTATTTGAAATGAGTTGTTATTTTCAGATCCGATATTGATATTCCTTTGCCCTGCTGTTATAGGGTGATTGTCCAAGTAACTGGTGTTCGGAATGTTGTCCGAGGGTCTGGGATTGTTACTAGCACCAGTAACACCAAGGTAAGAACTCCTACCATTACCTCGGTCAATGTTATCCAACCTGAAAGTAAGTTGGTCCAATCTCTGTGAAATGGCCAATAACATTCCTGCCATATCGCTGTTGGTATTGGGTCTATTGGAGTTCGTAGACCCAAAGATGTTAGGGCTTGCCGGGCTCGATGGTGATTCGGAAGCCATTAAAGTAGACAAACAAACTGGAACACTGTAATCAAACTAGTATCAAAAACACGGCTCCAAATCCACAAATGCACGGCAGGCGTTGAGTATTCTTAACGCAAAAGAGAATTTATTTATAAAATCAAGTACAGCGTTTTCGCCAATCAATCTTGAATGGCTTCCTCAGAGAAACGTATTTTTTCATCTAAAATTAAAGCTGTTTTTATCACTGTGCTAGCAATACGTACATTCGTCACTTCCTGGTCTTGCAGCTGTTTTATGCTATAATACTTAAAGAGATCGTGACCAGAATATACCAATGACAGTCACATATCAGTGACATAGTGATAAATCAGTGACATAATGACATATCAAATATGTCAGTAGCATAGTGACAAATCAGTGCCATATCAGTGACATAGTGACATATCAAATACATATCAGTGGAATAGTGACAAATCAGTGACATAGTGACACAGTGGCATATCAAATACATAGTGACATATCTACGACATAGTGACAAATCAGTGACATATCAATGACATAATGACATATCAAATACATATCAGTGACATATCTGCAACATAGTGACAAATCAATGACAGCCACATATCAGTGACCTAGTGACAAATCAATGACATGGTGACATATCAAATAGACATCAGTGACTTATGTGTGACATAGTGACATAGTGATATTTTAGTCACATACCAGTGACATAATGGTGAGAAATCAGAGAAATAATAATATATCACTGACATATCAGTGCTGCACTCTCTGTGTTCCCTTGATGAGAATCCTTTGCAGTAATTAGAGGCCAGTAGTAGACCATTGTCATTTAGGAAGATTATGAAGTAAGGGACATTGGAAGAAGTAATGCAGTTTAAGGAAAGGGAGTGAAAGGAGACTCAAGAGTCTGCAGGATTATAGTGCCCAAGGGCAATATACTGGGTATAATAACCTGTACACTGATGATGGACTCTGGGCATTCTTGATAGAAATATCTATTATAAGTAAGTATCATAGTATGATCCATTTGTTAGACTTAAAATATTTAAGATAGCATGCACATAATAGAATAAATGGCGAATTGTAAAAATATGGTATAAAAACATGTTTATTTTTTGTTGATATCATTAAGGTAAGTTGCATCAATTTGTTTATGTAGTACTTGGAAAGACAATGCAATGAAGTAGAAGAAAAATGTATATGCATGATTACCTGAGCCTATGGTATATTCTAATGGAAAATGCTCTGCTAAAGACATATATGGAAGACATAATCCTGTGTAGTTTAATAGCACTGAAATAGGAAGTCTCTGCTATCAAGATGAAGAACTGTGGTAATTGCTGAAATGAGTCATTTACTTCAACAGGTAAAAAAAGGTAATTGGTGTTACATGCAGATTATGCAACAGTGATAGTGAATGCATACATGTATCTATGTTGTGATGTTTCAAGAACAATAATGAAGATTTTAAAAAATATCATAAGTAATTTATAAGAAGTTGACTGTTTACAATCTAAGTAATATAATCTCTGGGAATGATACAGTCACCATCCCTCTATTTAGAAGACCATTACATGCAGAGTTAGTATTTTAAGTCTTTTCTTGTGTTTCTGTATAAAGACTATTGTCATTCCATGTGTTGCAATAATCTGCCTTAGATAGCTAGCATATAAGACTGATCTATATGTCTACTATCAAGACAGTATGCCTGAGCCTTGTCTCAGTCTGCTTGCATTTAAAATTAGTGACTCTATACCTAAGGTCATGGTTATCATGAAAAAGTGGATTGTCCTCTGCAGGTGAGGAGGAACAAGCAACACCAGGAAGAAGAGTTTAAGAATCTTGATTTAGTGTTCATGATTGGGACTAGAGGGTATCTAGACATTGACCAGTAGACAGATGCAGCAGGGGTGCTGCAGTGGTTGTACTGGACTATGTTGCGGATGTGATTGCCAAGTCATACAACGTAACTCTCAGTTTATTAACCAGCCTATATTCTCATCCTTACATACAAGCATGAGCTTGGGTACTGAGCACAAAGATGAAATCTCAGATATCCACAAGTGAAACAAGGTTCATCCACAGGGTAACCGGGATCACTCACTGTCATAAACAGAAAAGCCAGAGTACAGCCATTGCAACTCCATACTGACAGATGTCCTTCAACTGATTTACACACCTTGTGAAGATGCCCCTGGATTCTTCCCACAGGAAGTGTACCAGGCACAGCCCAATGAGAGGGCAGTTTATGATAAAACCACCCCTGGATTCCTCCCACAAGAAGTGTACCAGGCACAGTCCAAAGAGAGGACAACCTATTTTCTATTCTAGAAAACACTTCATGCTCTACAGAATTTTAAGATTTGATGATTTCAATGCTGGCAGGCACAGAGTTCCTAATTAATGCACATGTCCAACAATGTGGATGAATGGTCTTGCTCATTTTAGCTACCTTATGAACAAATAAGCTTTCTAAAAGAGAAAGTGACCTTGACATGATTGCCCTTATCATCTGCAAATAATACATCTGTAATAAGGATCATGCCAGACAAATTTACTGAGCACCTACCATTGCATACTCATGAAAAAACAAGGTCCAGAAAAAGTGCTATATTACATAATGTCCTGGTGCTGAAAGAGAAAGCAATTACTCCCTTGAGTTCTTGAAAGTCCTCAAGCAATAAAATTGGTTTTAATTAAAGCTCTGCAAATGAATAAGGTAGACAAATGTCTTCAGTGCTACATTCCATTCTTAATAGCATGGCACCATTCCAGCAATGAAGAAAAAGCAAAGTCTATGCTGCTAAAAACAAGAAATCCTACTTTCAGTCAGAAAATACACTACCTGCTGTAGAACAAAGGAATATTGGCAAAGCATAAACAACTGGCTTCATTGCAGCAAAAACTGACCAGTCAAGTCCTGCCCTACAGTGCTTTGTATTGTAGGCAGCCATGCAGTTCTGTGGCTAATTTACAAGCTGCTCTATTCCCTCCACCTACCCCCCATAGGACTGACCATATTCCACAGTGATCAGCTGATACTGTCACCATTTACATCAGTCCAACGTCTGCCCACAGTGTACGTCATTAGCTAAGCATAATCAAACCCAGATTCAGGGCAGACAGTTATCTTCCTATTTCTTATTCATAGTTAGCTGCAGATGATTTGAATACCCAAATTATATACTTATCCACTGATCCATCAGTGAAGTATGTGCTTTGGAAAACCCATCACAGTTCTCCTACATAATTGCAGAACACCAGTTGACTTTACCAGTTTTTAGTTCATCACGCTATCTCACACACCCAAACTCTTGTAGAAGGTGTCATAAGTAGTTTCTGCAATTCCTAAAGAAGTAACATTCTGTCTCCATTTCAGCAAGTGTTCTGCCCAGGCCATGGAAATGTGACAGCACTGTTATAGAAAGAAATTCAATATAGGTCAGCACGTTGGAGCACTCTTCTTAGATCTCTTGAAAGCTTTTGACACAGTTACTCATGTTCTGTGCTTTAAACCTTATAGAACTGCTAACCATGCATTATGCTGGTTTTCCATTTACCACATTTGCCACTTCAATGTGGTCAAATAAGAAACTTCAGTACTGAAATCCAACAATTTATCTAGATGTCCCTAAAAGCTCATTCCTGGATCTGCTATTATTCAGAATTTTCATGAATTACATCTATCTGCTCATATCCTAAATTAATACAATGTGCAGACATTTCAGTGCGTACCACTCATCTAATAATATCAGGGATATAACCAATAGTTTTAGGAGTACTACTTATTTGTGGAATCTTGGGACAAGGATCTAACATTTATTGCAATGGTTAACTACATTAAAGAGGTTGATATTATACCTCTGTGCAAAGGTGGAACATCAATTGAACCTGATAACTAACACCCTAGAGATAAAATTAATATTCTCCCTAAAAAGAGTTGAGCAAACACTTTATCAGCAACTTGTGGATTAGCTATACAAACAGAACCTCTTCATTTGCACACAAAAGAGCGTTAGGAAAGAATACTCTGTAAATACAGCATTGCTAGGTGTAGCTGATTATGTCAGAGAGAGCTTGAACACAGAAGTAGCAGCTGCAAGATTATTCTGTAAACTATCTAAGAATGTTGATGCTGTTAGTCATGTAGGCCATACAAATAGATGTGTTGGCTTCCACTATAAAATTATAAATATGTTTGAAACTACTTTTCTGACAAAATTTGAAATCAAATTGTGAGATATTTGATTAGTTTTACTACAAGCAAAAATGTCCCTCGAGGCTCAGTACAAGGCTCTTTGCTGTTTAGTCTGCAAGTCAATATGTCAAACGTTGTGGACAACACAAAAGTTATACAATACACCAATGACACAGCTCTTCCCTGCATTTTTAGAAATAATGAAGAAAAAACAGCTCCAATAAGGCATCTTGTCACTAGAATACGCATTCCCATAGCCAGAAACTGAATACTAGCTAATAATGTCATATCCCGCACCAACAAAATAAAATCCTAGGATAAATCATAGATAGCACAATAATCTCAGCTATAAAAAATCATTCTGGGTAGTTTTCACACAGCCAGACAATTCATTATGCCCACAGCAAAGACTACATTTTCACCACTGTCATATCTTTCAGACTCCTCCCTGATTGTATTATCTACATAGACATATCAGATCATTAATATCATTAACTGATAATTAGAATCAAATTATGTTATTAATAATAAATGTGATGCAGCACCTTTACAACATGCTCTCATTAGTACTGAATGACTAGCTGCTATCATTCATTTCATTTATCCAGTGTAGCCAGTCCAATTCAGACCCAGTAAGGTTAACTATCCAACTGTACTTTTTTTCTCCGTAGGACACCCTGTGAAAATTGTGCATTTATTTTCTTTGCTGTCCTAAAACATCAGTCAGTTTAACTGGCAGCAAATAAGAGAATATTAACATATTTTAGTTGATTAAGCATAAGATCCATACTCTTCTGATACCATGTTTATCTCTGATGTTGTATTTTTACCATGTGGTTATCAGTTTATGTGTGTAAAATTCCCCCTTTTGGACATCCTGGGTTTTCACTTTACATGTAAAATTCCAGGAATCGGACATCCCATTAAACAGACCATAAATGAATGAATGAATAACTAATACATCAACAGCTAAGGCAATGTTGTTCTGTGCTATTCACAACAACCTGACAACACTAATATCCATAAAAATATGGAGAACTCACAGTTTTAAATCCTATCTATAAATACAGTTCTATTCACAACTGTGGCCATAGTGAATTTGCCAGGGCTATACCTTTATCTTGAGCTAAAATTTGTTTTGCACATAAAAGCAATTTACTAGAATCCATAAAAATTATCTCTTTTTCAGAGGGATGACATTCATGACTATCCGTGCTTACATCACAGCACCTAAGACATCCCCCCAATTTCCCTTCACATCTCTGATATCCTCACTGACCTTCCATGTACATGTACACAATGTGTTAAACCAGAACAAACTTACAAAAGAACTGCTAGGTGTACGTCTGGTCAGTCATCGTGATTCCATCATCACGTCTCTAACAATTTTCAAAGATTTGAGTTCAACAGTCACAATAAAGTTCTTAGAAATGTCTGTTTCATAGTGTATTCTCCCCAACAATAACCCCAAGGGACTATTAAATGGTGTATACCTTCCCACCAATCAACAAGTGTGCATGAGCTCAGCCAATCAAAGACAAGAAACTTGCATGGCAACTTGACATTGTCATTCACTATATGTAAACTTTGTTATATGCTACCATTGGGCAAGGTTCTACTATTGCTCATTTCACAAAAAATGCCTCCACACTAACCTTGACTATAGATGCGCTTCAGGTATTGCATGGTTTTCATTTTCCATATGTTTCTCCTCGAACATTAATCTGTAATGCTTTGCACTGACAATACAAATCATCCATACTTAAAATATAATAGTTTGAATGCTTCAGTTGCCTATGTTTGTCATTAGTTCTCAGGACTGAGCACTATAGATGCCCTTATATTCACCTCTGCAGTATTCATAACTTACAGGATTCCCTGCCATGGAAGCCCATCATCCGGCCAGTCTACCAAAACCTACCATTGCTTTAAGGTATGCTGAATGTAACCTAAATGCTCCTCGCATAGCATAGGGGTCTATATTACAACACCAAAGACATTGAACATCAAATGGCTTAAAGGTCAAACATCCTGGACCTCGAAGTCGCTATTGGTGGGGACTGTGCCCCCCACACCCCCCCGCTAATTATATATACCAACTCTGAGATCATACTACAGTGAGGAAAGGGCAAATATTCCAATCTTCACTTTACTCCGATCTCACAAAAAAGCAGATCATTGAATGGCATTTCTGACATTAAAGCCATTTGATGTTCAGCCTCTTCGATTTCATAATAAGAACCCTAATATAGGGCATTAAGGTGATGTTCATGTGTGCCATTCTCAGAACTTCTTTGCCGCCAACAGACCGAATGCTGATTTTAACCATTCGTCTGTTTGCCTCTGTCCATTTTCTGCCATTTTTTACTGTTTGTTTGTATTCTGGTGATTACTCCTGTTTGCTGAAGTCTTCACCATTGCAGATAAGTACCCAGTTGGGGTTTTTATTTTTTTTCTTGAGATTTTTGTTCTGTTTGGGGGGCTAATGTCATCCAGGAAGGGTAAATGCCAGGATGGGAGACAAATTCCCCATAAAGACTGCCATGATAAGTACCTTTTTTGCCTAGGAGCTTCTCACAACCATATGTCTTGTTCAATTTAAATTGCCAGGGAATTGTTATGGCTAGGCTTGTATAGGCCCTAGGGCTGATAGCCTAGTACCAACCTATGAACCTATTTGTCATGCGTTTGTCCTTAAAGCCCTTCATAGTCAGCTTTCTTCCCTTTCTTTGTATTTTGAGAACCAGTATGTTAAGCTTCTTGCTAAAAATACTATGGATGGAACTTCCCACCCTGAGGGTCACTCATCAGGGAAGAAGAAGGTGATAAAGGTAAGACTGGAATCTTCCGCTGTCCAGCCTCTTCTCTGTGTTTCTCCCAAGGTTATTACATACCCAGAGGCTCGCCTGGCTGTGTTGTTGAATTTCTCTGCTGTGTCCAGGTTGGAGGCCAGCGGGGATCTAGCATGCAGCACGTCCAAGGAGGCTTTGCAGATGTCCATTTCAGATGTTCAGTGGGAACCACAGTTGACTATTTTCAAAGGGTCTAGGGGGGTTTCCCAGGTTCTTCTTAGGGAAGAAGTTCCTATTATGGTTGTGGAATGCTGTCCTGAGTCAGAGCCTCCTCAGTTATCTAGGATGGATGTTCCCTTAAAAAAGAAACAGAAAACTAAATATGTTTCGTCTGGTCCTAGGGATCCACAAAGTGAGTGGCAGGCCTTCACTCAGGGGTTACTTAATACTTTAATTTCATTAAGCCCTCCTCAAGAGGTTTCAGTTTCTGCTCCTCATTGGTCTTCTACACTTAAAAGGCCCAGGGAATTGTATTCTTCTGAGGAAGAGTTGGATTCTGATGAAGAATCCCTTACTTATTCTACCCAGATTCCTTCTCCTTTAGACTAGGGGTCTGTGGTGGAGGAATCTAATACTCCAAATATTCCTTCTGAGGAAATTTCCTTTGGGGACATAATTTCTAGGATGATGGAATTTTTTTTTAAGTGGGATTGTGGCTAGGTTTCTGATCTCCATAAGAGGTACTATGAGTTACTGCAGATGGAATATCCTAAACCTGCGGCTATTCCTCCTGTCCTGGCTGCTTTACTAGATGTTTTTTAATAATGCCTCTGAAGCACCTGATTCTCTTCCCCTTTCTTCCAAGTAGTCCAATAGGTTTTATAGGGTGACTGAGCATTGTTTCTTTTTTGTTCAAATGTCCTGCTGCTTACCCCTCTGTGGTATCTGTGGCCTCTGAAAACTGTCTCAATTGCTTCCTTCATCCAAGTTACTGCCTTCTGAAAAGGACAGAAGAACTATGGACAGGATGGGTAAGAAGGTTATACTTTGGCTATCGTACCTTTTAGGGCTATTAATTATCAGACCCATATATCTGATAATTGTTGGCTCTTCTTTCTCAAGCGTGTCAGCATTTTTTCTGGTCTTCCAGACTCTGAGAGTAAATCTTCTGCTCTTTCCTTGCTAGGGACTTCCTCTCCAGTAGTTTTTCAGTCTATCAAATGTAATTATGATGCAGCAGATGCCTCTTAGGGCTGCTGCTTTTGGTTCAGTACTGAGGAGGTATTCATGGCTTAGGCTTCAACCTTTACCCAATGATATTAAGGCTAATTTGATGGATGCTCCTCTGGATAATAAACCTTTGTTTGGGAAAGTGGCTGCTGGTTTGTTTAAGTCTCTTCAGGATAAGGGGAAGGCCTTACAGGAGCTTAAACATGTCTTTGTTTATCCTGTGCATAAATTTCAGAGAAACTACCCTTCTATGCTAGCCTTTATTCTTAGGCAATTTTGCCCTCCTGCTAAAGGTAAAAAGGGTGGTAAACAGGCTCCTTCTGCTAAGGCCAATCAGTCTGCAGGGATTCGTAAGCCTTCCTTTCCTGACAAGCCAGGTGCTGTCTGGCTATCAACCTCTTCCCAGCCACCTTTCTCTTTCTCTTCCTATTTAGCTTCAAATCACCCAGAATTCTTGGGTTCTAGCAATCATTCATCAGGGGTACTTCATGGTGTGGATTTCCCATCCTCCTTTTATGGGCATTCCTCAGTCTCCTCGGGAACAACTTCCTTTTTTTCCCAGAGGTTCTTTGAGATCTCTTGTCTCAGGATACTATTCAAGAGGTGCCTGTGTCCCAAAGGGGGAAGGGGTTTTATTCAAGAATGTTTCTAGTGCCCAGAAAAGAAAGTACTTGGAGATTCTAGACCTCTCTCATCTAAACACTTTTCTGAAGGGGGTCTATATTAGAACATCGACTTTTTAAAACGTTGAATGTTCTAATATCGATCTCTATTCAGCGAACAGTGACAACATCGAACAAGCAGAACAGCGAATTTTTTCCAAGGGAAAAAATTTGCTGTTCCAACACACATACACACAACACAAACACACCAAACAAACAGCAATCCACACACTGTACACACACCACTAGCTATCCACTTACCTTAACCCAAACCCTAACCCATACTCACCTCACCCGCGCCCTAACCCTAACTCACCTACCCCGCACCCTAACCCTCACGTCCACACAATCGCACACTTACCTGACCCGCGCCCTAACCCTAACTCACCTACCCTGCGCACTAATCCTCACATCCACACAATCGCACACTTACCTGATCCAGACCCGTAACTTTACACCACAGTGCTGAACATAGTGAAGCCACAGGAATGGCCAACCAAATTCCTTCCCTAGGAAGACAATTGGTGTTCCGCAGCTTCGCTATTTTCAATGTTCGCTGAATAGGGGTCGATATTAGAACATTCAAAGTTGTGAAACCTCGATGTTCTAATATAGACCCTTCTGAAGGTCCCTTCTTTTTGGATATTGTTCCTTCAGACCCTTTTTCCCTCTCTTGCTCCCTCGGGCCTTTCTGGTGTCACTGCATCTCAAGGATACTTATCTACATATTCTGATCCAGCCTCTTTACAGGAAGTTTTTGCATTTCTCTGTTGCTTGCTAGCTGTTTTAGTTCTGTGCTTTGCCCTTTGGCCTTTCTACTGCCCCAATGGTTTTCACCAAATCCATTGCTTCTGTGATTGCTTTTTTCAGGCTTCAAGTGATCCAAATATTTCCTTACGTGGACGACCTGCTGATTCAGACATCCTCTCCAGAGGTCCTATTGCAAAATCTTCATTTTACCATTTCTCTTCTTCAGACCCTGGGGTTCACGATTAACTACAAAAAGTCTTCACTGACTCCTCAGGATCATGTCTTTCTGGGTTGCATGATTCGGACGGTGCCAATACTGGCACCCCTGCCTCCTCCAAAGGCTTTAGCTCTCATTTCTCACTTTTACTCTTCTTCCCCTGGCCTCCATTACACTCAGGGAGTTTCTGAGAGCTCTGGGGTTCATGGCTTCCACCATTCTGATGCTCCCTATGGCCAAACTCCATGTGAGGAAGTTCCAGTGGTTTCTGAAGTCAGTGTGGCTTCAACATGTGCATCCTCTAAACTTTACAGTTCCTCTTCTCCCTTGCCTCAAAAAGGGACTCAGCAGTTGTCTCTGAATCCAGGGCTCCCTTTTCATCATCCTCTTCCCTCTCTGGATCTGTTCACAGACACTTCAGATGTGGGATGGGGAGCAACGTTTGGTTCCCTGAAGGTTCAGGGAGTGTGGTCGCCCCATCAGCAGAAATTGCACATCAGCATCAAAGAGATGAAAGCTCTTCTGCTGGCTCTTCAGGCCTTTCATCCTCTTTTCTCTCTGGGGCCTCTCAAGGTATTCACAGACAATACCACAGTGATGTGGTATATCAACAAATGGGAAAATAAGATCTTACCTTCTTTGCCAGCTGGCACTTCTGGTATGGGATCTGATTGTCAAGTATCAAGTGACTCTTCAGGCAGTTTATATTCCTTCAGATCAGAACATTGTGGCAGACAGTCTGAGCAGGTCCTTCCTTCAGTCCCACAAATGGATGCTTCACAGAGATGCATTTCTGGACATTGTTCACCAGTGGGGTACTCCTCAAGTAGATCTCTTTGCCTCCCCTCTGAACAGGCATCTTCCTCTGTTTTGTGTCAGAGTCCCAGATCCTCTGGTATGGAAGGTGGATGCCCTCTCATTTTTTTGGAAGGGGATGTTTCTTTATGCATTCTCTCCCCTTCCTCTCATTCTGAGAGTCCTCTTCAAGATTCAACAGGATGCTCCTACAATCTTGTTGGTGACTCCCTTTTGGCCATGACAGTACTGGTTCCCTCTACTTCTGCATCTAGCCAAGAGCAATCATCACAATTACCTCACAGGGTGGATCTACTCACCTAAGACAAGGGATCTTTCATCCATTCCCACCTGTCCATGCTTCAACTGATACTGTGGGTGATAGGGTTTTGATCCCTCTTAGACACCTTTTTTTCTGAGGACATGCTGCAGGTCCTGCAGGAAGCCAGGAAACCTATAACTAGGAAATCCTACTTATCTAAATGGAAGAGGTTTTCTATTTAGTGTCTTTCTTGTGAACTGGACCCACTTGCTGTGGATGTTCCTTTGGTTACATCTTATTTGTGTGAGTTGCGGAATGCTGGTTTGGCCCAGTATTCTATTAAGGCCCACTTATCAGCTCTTCCTGCTTGTCTGCCTTTAACTCCCCCATTAGCTTTTAGATTTGAGGCTAAGCAATTTCTTAAAGACTTCCTTAATACTAGACGTCCTAGGAAGCCTGTTCCTCTTCCCTGGGATCTTCATTTTGTTCTGCAGAAATTGACTTAGGCTCTTTTTCAGCCTGCTGTATCAACTCCCTTGCAACATTGCTCTTGGAAGACAGTTCTTCTGTTAGCTCTTACTTCTGCCAAACGGGTGTCTGAGTTGCAAGCCCTAATGGCTTGTCTGCCTTTTTTGATATTTCATGAAGACAGGGTGTTCTTACATACTAATCATTTTATGCCCAAGGTGGTTAATGAGTTGTCACTTAATCAGGTTACTAATTTGCCTGCTTTTTTCCCCTCTCTGCAGTCTGACAATGAGAGGGTGCTGCATACATTAGACATGCATAGACAGCTCAGATTTTATTTGGATAAGACTAAAGCTATGAGAAAATCTGATCAGTTGTTTGCTTCCTTTCATCCTAGGTCTTTACAATTAGCTGTTTCTAAGCAAACTATTTCTACTTGGATTTCAAAGGCTATTTCTTTTTGTTACACTTTTCATGATGACAGTCTTCCTTCTTCTGTAAAGGCTCATTCTACTAGAGCTGTGGCTTCTTCTATCAATTTATTTATTACAGTTTGATGAGCGGGATAGTCCATTGGGCCTGGAAGAGCCCGTTTTCAGTGGAGGCCTGGGGAGAAAAGCTCCACAGGATATAGACAATTTTACAATAGTTATACAAAAGTAAATACAGTAGCAGAACAGTAAAAAATACAGAGATAATATACAATTTGTTAAAAAAAAGACATAACATTTCTAATCCTAGGTAATGATTTCCAAAAGTGAGATTCATGTAGTCTAAACATATTAAAGTACAGGCATTTCAGATGAAAAAAGCATGTAAGTAAAACGTTTATGTACAGATAAAAAAAAACAGTTTTTTATTCTGGTGCTTTTTTTCAAAGGCTCAGGCACTAATTCTATTCTTGAAGCAGCTACCTGGACTTCTGTGCATACTTTCCCCAAACACTACAAGTTGGATGGCATCTCCAGAGCTAGAGCTGGTTTTGTTAATGCCATTCTTCATGGCTTCTTACAGGGCTCTACTGCTGCTTCCTCCTCCCAAGTTTTTTCTTGAGCTTTGGCACTCTCTCATAAGTAATGAATACTGCAGTGGTGAATGTAAGGACATAGTACAGTTGTGTAAAATCATACCATAATGGTAGATGGCTTTACCTTCACTGCTGCAGTATTCACTCCCTCCCTCCATCTTCCCACTAGTTTTTTTTTCCTTCCTGGATGTGGAGGCTCTCTTTAGTTTACCTTGGACTGCTGTTCCTACTGGGGCAATCAGTTCTGAGGATGGTATGCCTGAACTTCACCTTTATGCCCTATGCTATATGAGGAGTATTTAGGTGATGTTCAGCATACCTTAAAGCAATGGTAGGCTTTGGTAGACTGGCCAGACAATGAGCTTCCATGGCAGGGAGTCCCATAAGTTATGAATACTGCAGTGGTGAAGGCAAGGACATCTACCGTTATGATAAGATTTTACACAACTGTACTTTCTTGTGCTTGAGGGATCCATTTGCTGTATAGTAAGTATGACACAAATTGTTATAGTTTATTCAAAGACATGCATCTGGAGCATTTCTCCCTGGGCACCCATGGAAAATATGCTCTGTCCCAGTCGGGCATTACTGTTAAACAAATAATAAATAAATAAATAAAATAAAATTAAATACATTTAACTGTGTATATTACTGCCTTTATTACAGCTTCTTGCAATGTTGATGTTATTATTTCAGAGAAAACGCATTCACCCCTTCTGGGAAATGATGTAGCATTTTTGCATGTAACATACTCTTTTATTACTTTCAATTATATTTTTAATAAATGCAATCATAGTATTTCTTTCCTGGCCTGTGCTAAGCTAGACTATATCAGCAATAATGACTTAAGTAAATAAATAACAAAAAATCAGGGATATGCTGACTGCATACTCATAAGAATATTTGCTTTTACCTTTTTCTTCTGCAATAGCCAGGGACTTAGGGAGACATGTAGAGTAGCTACCATAGTGACAGCACACCCCTAAAAATCAATTCAGCAGTCAGGGACTTCTGGACACACATTGACCACAATCTAGCCTTCAACCATTATGCATTACAGTAGTAAGGAAAGTATTCTATGTTGCACAACTTATAAACAAAGGTATGTAATCTGGGTAAAGGACTCCACTCTGATGGACTGTTTGCATATCTGTAAAACAAACAGCACCATTCTAAAGACTTTAAACTTGCCTGTAATATAAATAGGACCTGAATGGAGATACAGATTTGCATCCCAGAGACTATATCCTTCTCTGGAAGAGGATTTTCATCCATGTCGGGTGCCAGGATCCGCCACATAACACAAGCCCTCAGGTCACTACAGAACAAGTACAAATATGACTGTCATTGTCCACGTTGGTGTGAATGACCTGAGCCGTACCTCCCTGGACTACATGAAGAGAGACATGGAAGAGCTCTCTGATCATGTAGCCCAGGCCGGTATGACCCTGACCCTGAGTAGCATCCTGCTCTCACCAAGAATGATACCATGGTATAAAGAAAAAATTCTCAATTTCAACAATTGGCTAAGTTTCTAGTATCATTCAAAGGGGATCCAGCGTCTGTCCACCTGGGATGTCATGTTCGACAAGCCACACTGCTTTGCTAAAGATGGCTTGTACCTGTCACCCTTAGGCTTTTGAATACTGGCCAAGGCTCTTGCCACCCCCATAGTGCCTTTTTTAGGCAAGGCTCAAAAGACAAACCCGTAAAAAGAACAAGTAACAAAAAACTGAGATTAATGCTACTTAATGCCAGAAGTCTAAACCTCAAAATGCATGCACTCGAGGCACTCCTCAGTATGGAGAAAATTGATACATGTGCAGTAACAGAAACCTGGTTTAAGGCTCCAGAGAGCACCCCAGCACTATCAGGCTACAACTCATACCATACATTTCAGCCACAAAACCCAGACCAAAATACAAAAGGCGGGTGCGTATCCATATTCATCAATGATACCCACACCTGCAGGTTAGTGGCACAGCACGATGCTTCAGAGATCATCCACGTGCAACTAACAATGGGCAAAACTGCAATTCAAATTGTAGCTTGCTAGAGATCACTCACCATGTCGCAGGACCCCCATTCCGTGTTTCTGAAAACACTGAGAAGCATAAAGGTCCTACCAAACACCCTAATATTGGGTGATTTCAATTACCCAAACATTAACTGGGAGAACTATTCAAGTACTAACACCCTTGCCAAACTTTTCCTAGAATTTATAAACTCAAATGCCCTGGTTCAACTGGTCAACACTCCCACCAGAGGTGACAACATATTGGACCTGGTCATCACCAACATGGATGACCGGTGTTCCACACCAGAGGTCAACCCCTCGCTGGTTAGCTCTGACCATAAACAAATCACTCTGGATATCCACATTCTGCCACCACCCCCGGACAAGAAAACCACCGTGAAAACTTTTCAAAAGCAAATTTCACATTACTTAAGACCGAGGTGGAAAGTTTCAAAGCCCCATGCTGAAGGATAACACTGTCCAAGCTGCAAAATCCTTTACTAATGCATTCTACAGGCAGCTACAAGAATGCATGGATCGTGCCACCCCAAGCAAAACCAAGACTCACTCCTCCTCTCCTCCAAGAAAAGAAAACCAGTCTGGTGGACTCCTGCCATAAACAAGCTATACAATAGAAGGAGGAAACTAGTACAAAAAAAGAGTAAAATCCCAAGAAGGGAAGACATCCCTGATCAGTATCAGCAAGAAACTACGATCCCTCATAAAATCATCCAAGGCAAGCTTTGAAAGAAAAATTGCCAAGGACTCCAAAGATAACCACAAGGCATTTTTTAGCTATGTCAAGAATCTAAGTAGCAATGCTCAGATCTGCTCAGAGTTAATGTAGAATGGCACAAAATACACTGAACCGACTGATATCACCAACATCCTGGCAGACAGGTTCAGCGCAAACTTCACTCACCTCTCATCCCCAAAAGGGCCCATAACCATACCAGAAGAATGTAGAGTCCCTGAAATCACAGACACTCAGGTTAAAACAGCCCTCTCCAAAGCAAAAAACACAGCATCAATGGGACCGGATGGTGTCCCAGGCTGCGTCCTACACGAGCTCAAAGATGAACTAATCCCTCACCTAAACACACTGTTCAAACTCAGCCTCTCCACAGGCTACATACCCATAGAGTAGCACACAGCAACGGTTATTCCGTTCCACAAAGGTGGAGCCACAATAGACCCCCAGAACTATCGCCCTATAAGCCTGACTAGCTTGGTCTGCAAGGCTATGAAGAACATCATCATGGAGCTCATTAACAGAGACATTGAGAACCTCCAAACACTGGACCCTATCCAGTTTGGCTTTGTTAAGGGCAGATCATGCCTCCTAAACCTGGTGGACTTCTTTGAGACAGTTACCAAGGCTATAGACGAGGGGAAAGGTGGTACACACAGCCTACCTAGGCCTCGCTAAGGACTTTGACACCATTCCCCATTCTGGTATTATAGACAAGCTCACCAGCCTGAACATAAACCCCTATGTCACAAGACGGGTTGCCAACTGGCTCATGGACAGAACCCACATGGTGAGAGTTGTGGGAGCTAGGTCCGACTCTAAACTGGTTACAAGTGGCGTTCCCCAGGGCTCAGTCCTAGGACCCCTCCTGTTTGGCATATACTTCTCAGAGGTACAGGCAAGCACAGGAGGACTATGGCTGACCAAGTTTGCAGATGACTGCAAACTAGGGGCTATAATTGTCTTTCCGGCTGACACAGACATCCTCCAAAAGGGTCTCACTGAAATGGATACCTGGTGTCAAAATCATGGCCTCAAGCTAAATGCCAAAAAGTGCATAGTCATCCCCTTTGGAAAAAAACAAAGTACCCACAAACTACCACATAGTTGGTAGTCTCCTAAATACAGAAGACGTAATAAGGGAACTGGGGACTCAAGTAGATAGTAATCTCACCTTTGATAATCACATTGCCAAAGTGGTTAGAAAATCCTTCTACGTGGCCCACCTAATCACAAAAGGGTTTGCATCCAGATCAAAAGAGGTCATCGTGCCCCTCTACTCATCACTCATCAGACCCATCATAGAGTACAATGCCCCATTTGGGATGTACCTTACAAGACACCTGCAACAGCTGGAAAGACTACAGAAGTACCTCACCAAGTGGATCACTGGCCTCAAACAGATGCCCTATGCAGCTCGACTGAAGAAACTCCAGCTGTATTCGGTTGCATACCGCCTACTCAGAGGTGATCTCTGCTTGACATACAAGGCCATGTCCAACCCAGAATTGATGGACATGCTCCACCTAAAGAAAACCTTATCCCCTCGACCCACACGCTCTAGGGATCTGAACCTTACCACAACAATAAATAGGACGTGCTGGAGGGATAGATTCCTGTCCAAGAGACTTCCCATGCTTTGGAACAAGATCCCAATCTACATTAGGCAGAGCTCCTCGCTAACACTCTTCAAAAGAAACCTTGACGAGTGGATGGGAAACAGAACGTTTACCTCGGGGATCACTTCAGTGGCTCTGCTGGACAGAGGCACAGGGAACTAATCTAAGGGGGCAGCGAAAGCCAACACATTCTGGCTAGGCTTATAAATGCCTTCGGGCAGATAGCCTAGTACCAACCTATGAACCTATGAACCTATGTAAAGCAGAATTTCTGTCTAATCCAGTTGAAGTGTAACTTGGATGGGGAATTGGGAATTCACCCCTGGTGTGGCACCTATATGTCTAATGGGCACAGGCAGCCTGTAAATGGTTCATCTCCCAGGCCCTTACTTGTAAAGGTTTCGTCTCTGATGTCCCTGCTTACACAACCAAGGGTACTGGAACTTGTCAGAGATTTGGGGTGCATGCTTAGGCTTAAAAAGGCTTCAGTGGTTGCCTAGAACACAGCTATGAATATATAAACCTATGACCTATGAACCTATGACCTCACCTTCAGTAAAACTGTTCACTGCTCAGTCAGGCTATCTACCCTGCCTCTCCACCTAACACTGAAGGACTCTGTCTAATAGCACTACTACTTATACCCAATTGTCCCATTCGTTTAACAGGGGCAGAAGACAGACATCACCAATGTAGGCTAGAAACTACAGCCAATTTGTCCATGACCAGAAAGCCCTGTTTGCCTGTTCATTCTCTGAGAAATGAGAGTCAAGTGGAGGAAAGTGGACCAGATTGGAGAACCCTCTGAGTGTCCTACTCTTATCTCTTCTAGGCTGCCTGAACACTCACCATAGCTGCCTGGCTGAGAGAGGAGGAAGGCATGATCCCACACAGACTTCCTTTCCCCTGGTTCAGCAAAAAGATCTCCAGCCATACTGCCAGTGCAGCCAGTACAGTTGGATGATGCAGCCCGCCACTGCTATGTCTTGCTGGTGAGACAGGAGGAGCACACCCCCCCACCCCCAAAGATGAGTGACCTAGCATCTGCTGCTCAATCTCATCCTTCTCTGATTAGTTCCTTAGATTCCCAGTGGCTGTAGTCATGGATTCATTCCCTTATACCAAGAGTCTGAGCCTGGTAATGAAGATAAACAAGCAAAGACATCAATAACCTACACTCTACTGAAGATAACCTGACTGTATATTTATAAGAATATGTGTTTTTTCTTCATTTACTTTTTTGCTAACCTCGCAGCCCTGTCCTACTGATTTTTCAAAGGCTCGGATTCTTGCTTTTCCTTACTCTTCTCACTATTCTTCTTACTCAGGTTTGACACATCTGGGTAGCTTCTCTTATTTAATAAACCTTAAGTCTCTGTCTTTGGCATACATCCACCCAAACATTTGATCTAGCTAAACAAAATCCCACCAAAGAAAGTCTTAGGTATGAAGTCTCTAAGCTAAGTACAGCATCCTGCTTGACCTTCTTCATGTTCATAACACTGGAAACACCAGAAATACCTGTTCTAGGGGCTTAAACCCTCATCATAATACTAACAGCAACTCTGGGTAGGTAGATACCTCTCTCAGAGGATACCCCATTACCCCATCTTCAGCATAAAATTCCCTTCAAGTCAAATAAAATAGCACGCTCACTCTCTTTAAATGTATAGACAAATGGCTGGGTAACCATAACACCGCCCTTGATCTACCCATCAGTCCCAGAGTTGAAGTAGGTTGCTGATGAGCTCTTAATGGCCTTCTAAACTGATTGTCTAGTGCATACATATGAACTTATGACATTTTGATCTCTCTGTAAACCATCCTGTGCTGTCACAGGAGGTGTATAGAGGAATAAGAAGATATTCTGATGTATCATTAGCATTGTTTTACCAAAGACAATATGTTTAAGAGTGAGAATGCCATGCAATAGCTATAGAACCTGTTCTGTAGCTTGGATATAATAAATGAGGAATGTTGTTCTCTGGGAATTGGGCGGCCACGGTGGTGCAGCGGTTAACATTGCTACTTCACAGCAAGAGATTCTTTGGTTTGATCCTTGGCTGGGGTGCTGGGGTGCCTTCTGTGCAGAGTCTGCATGTCCTCCCTGTGGTCATGTGGGTTTCCCCCAGGTGCTCTGGTTTTCTCCCATATCCCAAAGACATGTTGTAGGTGGATTGGACACTCTAAATTGGCCCTAGGCATGAGTGTGTGCATGCGTGTGTGTGTGTGTGTGTCCCTTCCGTGGAAGGTTGGGCGCCGGGCTGGCAACTTGATAGTGTAAAACTCCACTTCCAATCATGAGCAGACAGGTGATCTGCTGTGGTGATCCCTAACCGGGAAAAGACAAAAGAAGAAGAAGTTCTCTGGGAATCACTGCTACATTATAGTACTAGATAATGCTCTCATCTGCATTGAAACGTATGTATGTGTTTATAATGCCATTAGCAAGTCCCTGAGTCTCATATGTTGTAGCCAACTGTGCATTCATGTTCTCTGTATTTCAGACCAGTGTCAGATGTGTTTATCATACATGAATTTGCTGACTCCACATTTCCTGATATTGACAGCAAAAGAAGGACAGGTGTCTCTGACCCCAGTAGTATCTTGAACGGCAGAGAAGGTCAAAGAGAACTGACATGTGCAGAAAACCAAAACACAATCTAGTGAAAGAGAAAAGGAAGAAGATGAGAGAAAACATTGACATCCAGGTGAGAGACAGCTGGATCGCATGACAGAAAATCTGTGACAATCAGGGCTGACTGTTGAGGAAGGTAGATGAGTTGCATTGAATGAAGAGAGGTGGCAACAGTTGATGTGATCCACCTGACCCAATATAGAAAATGAGTAAAAAGGGAGGTTGATGATGATGGTGTTGATGATATGAAGAGTCTAATCTCATACATGATGCACCCTTATAATATACTAAATACATTCACAAACACATTTCACATTTCTCTCAAGGACTATCTTTAAAATAGTCCAGCTCCATATCCATACATATTTTTCTGTCCAATATGAGAAGAAGGATTAGGAGACATACACTGCAAACTTTGTCTCAAAGATTTCAAAATACGTAGTTGGCTATGAACTGAAGATCATCATACTCAGGAGCTACTTATGTGCAGAAAATCATTTGCATACAGTAGAAAAATTATTACTTTAAGGCATTAAAGTATTGCATTTATGCTATGTGCTGAAAATAGATGAGGTAAAGGATGAGTACCTTGGGGAAAATGGAATGACAAAATAATAGACACCATTGTATAGAGGATGTCTCAAAGGACTCCCTGAAGAAGTTCCTTTAGTATGTCAGTGATGCTGGAGCTGTCATTTCAAGTGAATAAAAATAACAGTCCTGACATGTTTCCCTAAGGGCTATCTTTCAAGATGGAAAATCATTGTTTATGGAAAATCATTGTTAAACAGATGATATATAGGATTTCACTGAAGACAGCATTCAGGCCTACACAGTGAAGGAATGAACCAGTGAGTGAAATAATAAAAGTTTTAATGTAAGGCAATGAAGACAAAAGTATTGTTAAAGAACTCAGTACTTATTGTGTTACTGTAAGATCAAAAGTAGAAACTTCATTTAATGTTTTTTTTATAAATAAATGTAAAGCTTCTAGGAAGCAGAAAGATAAAGAACAATATGAAATGATACAGAGGAAACAGGAATGACAGAAAGGCAAAGGCCTAAACTGAGAAAACAAGATGGACACGGTTATAAATGGAGATAAACCTATGAAAGAGACATAACCAATGAAAAAAAAGACAATGTGAGTGGCAGTGAAACTAATTAAAATGTAGATAAGCAGACAGAGATGATGAAGAATGGATACTCTGAAATATATCTGTCATGTACTAATCAAGGGTCTGAAAGGCCTGGTGTAATTAGAATTAAGGCTGGGTCTCTGATCATAACCCACATGTTTTATGTTGAAGAAATGGATGTCAAGAAATCCGCCTCAAAAGAAAAGCAAAGTGTAGCTCGAAAGTTGAATCTTGACATCTGTTTTGAGAACATATAACAACTTGGTTATGACTGGAGAAATCCAGTCATAATTATACTTCTTTAAAGTACATTTAGCTTTTCCTGATTTATTTGTAACCAGCTACAGAGATAGAGTGGGAGAGAAAGAGAGAGGGGGAGAGAAGTGTGGGAGACAGAAACATTTTAAGGTCTTCAAGAGAAAACTCACTCAGGCAGCCTCTGCCATAGCACATACTTTTTTGTGAGGAAAGATGCATCTTTGTTTATTTTCCTTGTATTATTTTCCTTGTATTGTTTACTAGCTATATTTCTTGCTTTGTTTTTCTTTATTTATTGTTTGATTGTGGTGTTTATTTTAAATGTGTTAAAGTAGCAAATGTTCTGGTTATGAAAGAACAAGCTGTCTTTTAGCCATTCATAGGAGTTAGACGCTAAGTGCCTGCGAACACTACTTTCATCATGGAGTCCCACCCTGCTTTAACCTCATCTTTAGCCAGCCTCCCAACACTTGAATTTCTGAGGCAGTGTAGCAAGTGCTTCATGTTTACTGACAATCCACCTCTTCTAAAATGTACCGGGGACTAATATTTACATTCCACCATCTCTCAAGTACAAGCACCAGAATAAAACTACATTATGCCTACATAGCTGAGGTAGTACCTCTGAGATACCCTAAAAGCTTATCTCAATAAGTTGGCACAAATACTGACACTATAGGCACACACCATCATTACTGGGAGTTATCTGCACCATAAGCCCCTACCCTTAATGTCCCAGAAGCCTGCATAACCTCCCAGAAATGTGTCAGTCATTGGTGATTACATTGTAAGACATACAAACACAACACTTATCAGGTTAGCAAAGGATAGGGTGACAGCTGCCTCTCTAGTGCAAGGATAAGTGATGCCAATCGGGCCCTTGTATCACTCCAGATACAGTTCCAGTTTTGTAGTTGCTGATGTGGGACTGAATTATTTAATGCATTCCACCCTGGGGGAGATGCAGAGAGGCATGACTGAACTCTTTGCTCATGTCTTCAAAGAGGGCAAGGTCCTGGTATTGGTTGGCATTCTATCATCTCCAAGAATGATAAAATTTGACAAAAAATAATTGGCTTTCAATAACTGGATAATAGATTGGTATCATTCCAGGGAGATCCAGTGTGTTTCTACATGGGATGAAATGGTAAGTAGACCCATCTGCTATGCTAGGTATGGCCTGCGTCTTTTACCCCTTGCTTTTCACATACTAGCTAAAACTTTTGCTATCCACATAGAGCCTTTTTTAGGCAGAGTTCACCTGATGGACATGCCAACTTGGCAAAATCCAACCAGGATAATATTGAGGTAATACTTCTGAAGGCCAGAAGCCTAAACAAGAAAATATCTGAACTTGAGGCCTTCCTTAACCTCAAACACATCAACATTTGTGTAACTGCAGAAAAGTGATTCCATTGTAGTGATAGCACTCTCTGCATTCTAGGGTACAATGCCTATCATGCGTTCAAATCCACCAGCAAGTGTGGTGAAATATCAGTATTTATTCATAACCTCATTGTTTCTCACCAGATTTTTACAAGATACAAATTTGCAACTGGTTTAAGTGTAAGTTATACTCAATAAAATTACTTACCACATTATAGGAAATTATAGATCTCCATCTATAACCCTTTCAGAGCATGCAGAATGTCTTAACCAGTTAAAAAAGTTAACAATTGAGCAAATTACTTTTCTTCTGGGTGATTTCAACTATCCCCATACAAACTAGAAAACCTTTACTGCCAAAACATATGTCCAGAGATTTCTGGACTTCATAAATGCCAGTGCACTTGACAAATTGTCTCCCTAGCCACCAGAGGTGTTACTCTTCTTAATTCTGTCCTCACAAAAATTTTCCCAATTGCACCATCCCACTTGCTACCCCCTCCCTTGTCAAATCTGACCATTTTGGTTCTTTGCTTCTGTATGAAAACCTACTTTGTACCCTCTTATACTGCTCTACATTCAGGGATTACTCTAAAGTCAGTTACTTACTTTTACTGATCTCATTGGTTCTCCAGCAAACCCTGTGATGGAAATTGCAGCTTCCTGGTTTGAATTTTACTCCCTCTAAGATGGATCACTATTGAAATCTTAGAATGGAAATGCCAATTGCCAACATGCAGAAAAGGGCTGAAAATACAAGAGAAGAGGAAATCTTGAACATTGCTATTCTCCTTTCAACTTGTTTTTTGATGGGGGAGGCAAACCTCCACCCCCCAACAACATATATATATATATATATATTTCAGGACTCACTCTAGCAGATCCCAACATTTCAAACAGTTACCCTTTTGGATAGACACACATAGACACATTTAGACATCTGAAACTGTAAGCATAACAGCAAGTTTAGAGCTAAATCCATATACGGAACTACCACATCGATAAATTCTGTAATAAAAAGAAAAGGCTCCTGGACATCACTAAAAGGTAATTATAAAAGGTTTTTAAAACTGGAAAGTAAGTGTCTCAAACTTACCATTAGGAAATATAAGGCTGACTATGACTTTAGAATTATAACTATTTCAAAGGATAACCATAAGCCCTTCTTTAGTTATATTTAGAAGTAACCTACAGTTCTGTACAGAATTTATCTACAATTCCTTCTCTGACCCCAAAGATATTGTTAATATTCATATAGAATCAATAGCAAACCCTATATAGATCCACCAAAAAAAATAAATAAATAATAATCATGCAAGGTAGCAGATCACT
This sequence comes from Protopterus annectens, assembly GCF_019279795.1. NCBI lineage: Eukaryota > Metazoa > Chordata > Ceratodontiformes > Protopteridae > Protopterus > Protopterus annectens. Next base: position 678,389,533 of record NC_056749.1, on the reverse strand, counting down.
GTCACTCCACACGTCCCAAAAATCAGATACCACACATTAAGTAGTGTGGCATCTGATTTTTGGGACCTATGGAGTAACATTCATCTTCTACCTTTTGTGATTAATATTCATGTAGACAAATTTTCTTCCATCTTCACTCTACTCACCCTTTTCTCTGTCTCCTCCATTCCCCTTTGCACACACCATCTGAACTCAAAGTAGACCAAATCCTTTTGTCAGTTTGCAAAATGAAAAACACTACTTTCATAGTTTTGACAATATTCCTGGATATATGCTGAGCAGTGTAATGTCCCATCTTGCAAATCTTATCCGTCATCTCTTCATCCTGAGTCTCTCCATTGTTTATGTGTGGAGAAAGACAGTTATGTTGCCCTTGCATAAAAGTGGTGCCTCTACTGACCCTGGGAATTGCAGGCCTATTAGTCTAGCTAGTATTATTTGCAAGGCTTTAGAATGTATTGTAGCTTAACTAACAAGCAATGATGTAAGGTGCCTTATAACCCTGGATGCACACCAGTTTGGCTTTATAGAAGATTCATCATGCCAGTCTAACCTGGTTGAGTTCTTTGACAGGGTTTCCAAGGCCATGGACGAGGAACACACTATCCACACTTCTTATTTGGACCTTGCCAAGGCATTTTATACTATACTATCCTCCATGCTGGGATTATTGAGAAACTCTTCTAACTTACCATTAACCCATCTATAATTTGCTTAGTTTGCTGGATTAGGAATTGGCTGTCTGAGAGAATTCCCACTGTTAAGTTCAGGGGTAAATGTCACCAGTAGTGTCTCACAAGGCTCTGTCCTTGGCCCCCTTCTCTTTGGTATACATTTCTATGACATAAAAGCAGACATCAAGGTACTATTGTTAAGCAACTATGCTATTCACTGCAAACTTGGGGTGGTTATCAAATTCCATTCTGATATTCAAATTCTGAAGCAAGGGCTGGACCAAATACATGCTTGATGTATTAATTATGGGCATTCCCTTAAACCAAGAAATGCAGCATCATTTCCTTTTGTGCATCTAGCATCGCTACTGAATAACATATAGCTGACATGCCATTTAAACATGACACAGTCTTCAGTGACTTTTGTATGTATATTGATAGCAAACTCTCCTTTAACCACCACATTGCTGTGGTGGTTAGAAACTCCTTGTACCTTGCACAAGGTATCCTTTGTAGTATCTCATCAAGGTCCACATAAGTTATAATCCTACTTTATCCACCCATTTACTAGTCTCATCATTGAATGTAATGCACTCTCAGCATGCACCTCATTAAACTTGACTAAATAATACCAGCATGAAATATAATACCAAAGTAAGCTAAACCAGCTTGAGAGATCTCAATGTTTACTCACCAAAAAGATTGCAGGTTTCAATACCCTGTGTTACTCTGCTAGACAAAAATCCCTGCACATCTAGTCAGTGTCATGCAGACTCCTGAGGGGTGATCTATGCTCAACTTTCCATGCTATGAATGATGCAGCACTCTTTGAACTCCTTCACTATTGGGTGATGTGTCCTTTGGCCATAAAGCTTAGTAAAACACCTATGAACCTATAAGTGCTACACTGCTTTGCAACATGAAACCCACTAGCCCAATTAGTGCTGTCAGATACATCTTTGCAAATGTAATGGTGCTTTAGCAGAGCTGTTGCTGAGTCCAGTACCATTCCATGATCTTGTATCCCTCAAATTTATGTTGAGGAGCAAAAACAAAAAAAATGATCTTATATTTTTAAAAGCTATGGCATACCAGTCCAATTACATGGCCGACATCTTGCACCCCCCCCCCTTCACCCCACTCTAGCTATGCTACCCCTCTAGCATTCTACAAGCCAGGCAGGAAAAAGGAAAAAATATGAAACTGTGAGTGCAAAGCACTTTACAGCTTTAAAATATGCAACACACTTAGTGCTGCTTGACAGACGATGGCCAGAAGCAAAGTGCAATGTTAATCCTGTAACAGCTTTAAAAGCTATAATGAACTTTGCTGTGTCACAAACACACACAAAACAGATGTGTTAATCTGTTTTTCACAGCTTTTAAACTGTTTTAGCTTCTCACTGTTGTTCTGTGGTGATTGTTCTTTATGCTCTAGTGTGAAACCAGATAGTGCTGACAGATGGTTAACAAAACTTTGTGAATTACCAAAAGTGATTAGCAAAGTTGCCTTTTTCCCACATTTGGATCATAATTGTGGCAGCTCATATGGCTTGTCCTGTTGTTTTTAGAGAACATAATGTTCTAAAAGATGGCTAATACTTCTAAACTAAGCAGCACATAGAAGGAATGGCAACTGTAGTAACATTTAAGAAATTAAATGGCAGGCAAAAATGAAGTGACCTTCGTATCTCTTCAGCGCACATTTACAAACATGAATGTCAACAAAATCTGGGACCTATTGATATTACACTAAAGTTAAGAGAGAACTGAGGAGATATATGACATCACAACTAGAGTTAAGGGAATGGGGTGGTACTTATGGGATGATGAACTAGCTATGGCCCTGATTGATCCTAACTCTAACCAGCAAACATTCAGGGATATATAATAACCACTATAATGCAAGCTGGCACTTTTTTTAAAACTACCACCTTTTTAGTCAAACAATCATTTTCCTGCATACTGCTCCATATCCATACTATATAAAGCCTGGATTCAACCAGATGTGATTCTCACAAATGTATAGCCACTCACATGAGCTGTTACTCAGTTTTGTGAGTCACTGGTATTTCTTGCATTTGTATTTTCTAGTAAACAAATGACAGCCATCATACACACACAGACATACATATATATATATATATATATATATATATATATATATATATATATATATATATATATATATATTTAAAATAAAAAGTAACTTCTGAAAAATGGAAGAACTACATTTAGAATAAGACATATAAACAGCTTTAATAAGTGATCACTAAAGACATAACTAGAATTTGAGCATTTTAATTCATAAAATGTTTCACGCCAAACTTCATCAGAAATATGGAACACAATTAAGCATTCATACCGCTAAAAGGCAAGGCTAATTAGCATATTAATGACATCATCCATTATCTATTCCATTTAAAAATGCTGTTTACATTTAAATGTCCATTTAGTCCAGGGGGCATGTTCACCCTAAGTTTCATTTACCATTTCAGTTCCTTTACTTCCCGCAATGGATTACAGTCACCAAAAATAATGAAAACTTTTTTAATCACAATGAATTTAAAAACAGAGCATTGAGTGCTCACTTTAATGTGCTTGGCTACAGCATCTTTACAGTCACCTTTTCTAATAGCTTGAAAATGTTCTTTGATACTGTCATTGAGTCTTCTAGTGGATTTAATCACATAAAAGGCATCATAAGAAGACCACAGTCCTAAACAGACAATGTTAGTGGAATTACAATCAAAGTAAAAAATCAAGACTCCACAGCTGGAAGCAGCAACATTTAATTGCGGTGCAGTCAGTTCGACTCACTATCCAATAAAATTGCCAATAGCAGCAGTCAGTAGGACCCAACTCAATGTAAAAAACAGTTTGGTTATATTTAAGGAACATTTCAAACATTACAATTTGTTGTGATGAAGCCTGACATGTTTTAGGTGAAAGCGCTTAACTGTTATTGCTCTTATCTTGTGTTGGGTCCTATTTACTGCTGTCAACTGTTTTTTACTTTGTGTTGGGTCCTACTGACTGCTGCTATTGGCAATTTTATTGGGTGCCAAGTCGAACTGACTGCACCGTGATTAAAGATTGCTACTTCCAGCTGTGGAGTCTTGTTTTTTTACTTTGTTTTTACTTGGAGGAATTACAATCAAACTTTTCTACAAAATGAAAAGTAAATTTAAGTGGTCTAAATAGAAATGTATCCCCTTTACAAATGTGTTGGCAACAAAACACATCTTCCACAGGTATACATACTTGGGGGCTTAACCTGGACAAATAGGTTGTGAAGGATTGGACTCAAAAAGGGACTTTAAAAAACAGGTTTTCTTACATGAAAATAAAGGGCTAGTCCCTAAAGCTTTAACTAACTCTTGACTGCTTTTAATTATACCCCAGTTCTTGGTAATAATGTTCCTGATACCTTCAGAGTCTAAAGAAATAGGAAGGGAATTCTAGTGTATTCATTTGATAAATTGCTCTTAACACTACTGAGCCCACATTTAAGGATAGGTAGGTTTTTGGTGTACCTGCAATCTGCCACTTCCTTAAAACAGTTAAAAACCAGCTTAACAGGGTAATGTTTATCTGCAAACAGTTTCATAAGATAGTGGTATTCCTGCAAAAACAAGGTGTCATGACTAATGATCCTACTCAGATGGACAAATTGACCTTTAACTATATTTATTTTCATAAAACTAGGGTGCTGGCTTAAGAAATCAAGGTAATTGCTACACAATGTATCCTTCCAATGGATGGAAAACATAAATTCCTTGGTCGTGGGACTGAAAGAAAGGAAAATGTCCATAAAATGGTATTTGTTTCCCTTCCCTGACACTGTAAAATCTAGGAAATCAATGCTTTCATTAAGTTTAACCAAAAAAGAATCTAGTTCATTGGGAGCCCACAACCACATGAAAAATATATCGTCAGTAAATCTTTTATACAAATACATGAACTGTAAACATTCTAAATGGGTTAAAGTGTTGATTTCCCATGGACTAAGTACCAGGTTGGCGTATGCTGGTGCCAGCTTAGCCCCCATAGCTACCCATTGTAGCTGCTTGTAAAAAGTGTTGTTAAAGGAGAGGACGTTTTCCAACACCAGTTTAATTAAGGATGTGTCTGCCTTAATTCTGTGGGAAGGAGTGTCTGTCCATCTAGGAAGGTAATTAGAAACAAATTCTAAGCCTCTTTGATGAGAAATGCTTGTGTACAAACCCACTATATCCAAAGTGACCAAGGTGCAATCACCTGACACTATAGGAAATTTAGTTCATCTAAAAATTCCCAGAAGTCTTTCAAGTAAAAAGGAGAATTTTGTACCAAAAGATTCAGGAAAAATCTCAAAATGCTGAAATGTATTCAGTTTTTGTTTTCTTGGGAGTGGCAATCTGTCTCAAGGGAGGATCCTGAGGATTTTTGTGTGCTTTGGGAATACCAAACATTCTCCCTATAGTGAGGAAATCCACTGTCATGAAATCAAGTTTCCAATCAGTAATAAGACCCATTTTATACATGTTAACTAATGTAATTAAAACTGAGTGAAATTTCTTCAGGGATGACAAATTTATAATGGTCTTTATTTGCCAGAGCTTCATTCATTTTACACATATAAGCCTTGGTGTCTATTATGACAATGCCTGCCCCTTTGTCTGCTTTCATAATTCTTACATCTTTATTGTTATCAACCCTTGGAGAACTTTCCTTTCATAACAGGTCTGGTATTGAGATACTCTCTAATGTCATTTTCACAAGCTGCAGAAGAATGTTGTGTGTGGCATTGAGTGGAGGGATAAATGTATTTTTTCTTTTTAAAGGGGTGCGGGGAGGCAAAACTTTCATACATCAAAGGGTCAGTGACGCCTGAAGCAATTTAACAATCCACAAGTGATTCAACGGAAATACCACCAGCAAACCCATCTAGAAATAAGTCCCCTTTATTATCACTTTCAATATCAGAGTTAGGACAATCATTAAAGACAAACTTATTATTGCTAAAATTATGCTTAAAGTTTAACTTTCTACAAAACAGTTTTAAGTTTATGATAACATTTGCTGTTGATGCCCTTTGTGAGGGTACAAAGTTCAAACATTTTCCTAAAACTGCTGTTGTAGCAGGATCAAGTTTAACATCAGTAAGATTAAAAATCACATTTTCTGGTGGAAATAGTGGTGTTATTATCAATTAAACTTTTCTCCTTCCTCTCACATGGCTTCTGTCTCTCCTTCTTCCTCTTTTCCCTTCATTGGAAGGACCGCTCAAAGCTTGAATGCTCTGTAAGCTTGGAGATAAAAAATGGT